>NC_092631.1:77758179-78058179 GCF_039555335.1 Amphiura filiformis
GTTATTTGCAAAGTGCTCATACATTGTCGCTTCGGTTAGCAATAAATCGTAGGTACTGGTCTATAGATATGCTACACTGTATGTTCAATATCCTTATTGTGATGTGGCGGGAGTTTTAAACATAGGATGCGAGCGCCGGGCAAGAAACAATAGGAACAATGTATAATGAAAGACAGAGATAACTAGAAGGCTATATATTTGTACACAAATACGGCTATACCCGCATGTTATCGGTGTACCCAAACTTACAGTCCTTATTTGCTGAGGACTTAAAATAAAGAAATTGTAAAAAAGGCGCCCAATTGGGCAGAAAATGTGTAAACAGTGAAAGTTCAAGTCACAAGCTTTAATTGAATGTCGGTTGCACTGTCGTAGCACTTAAAATAAAGAAATTGTAAAAAGGCCCCTCCCAGGGGAGGCGTCTCTCTTACTCTCCATAGGTTGCTGTTGTCAGTCTCTCTTATTCACAGTGAGGCTATGCAATATGATTAGGGAAAACTATTCCAGAGGGAGTATGTAAATTAAATGGAACAGCCATTCCAGAGGGAGTATGTAAATTAAACGGAACAGCCTATTTTGGGGCCATTTCAGAGGGAGTATGTAAATTAAATGGAACAGCCAATGGATATGTAATTTAACTGGAACAGCCTTAACGCTTCACGCTGGTATTTACAATAATTATTATATTATAATACGGATCTGTCTGTTTAGTCCTATGTGTGTGGGGTGGGGTGGGGGTGTTAGTAACAATATATATAATTCTCAGGTGCTATCTGTGTACAAATTCTGAGCCCGGAAGCTGCTTTATTTGATGAGAAACGGCCGGCCCTTTGTTTTAACATTTGGGGCCATGGGGCCCATTATATTTGAGTTATGAGGTCCATGTACATATCTGGAAGTATAATTCTCTAGTGCTATCAAGCGACTCAAGCTGGGCACTGTAGCTGCTTTATTTACTGAGTAATGGCCGGCCCTATGTTTTAGCGCTTGGGGCCCTGGGGCCCATATTACGTGATATATGGGGCTCATATGTACATATAACAATGTAATTTTCAGGTGCAATCTGTGTACAAACTCTGAGCCCTAAAGCTGCTTTATATGATGAGAAACGGCTGGCCCTTTGTTTTTAACATTTGGGGCCCTGGGGCCCATTGTATTTGACTTATGAGGCTCATGTACATATGTTGAAGTATAATTCTGTAATTCTATCAGTAGGCTAAAGCTGGGCATTGTAGCTTCTTTATTTACTAAGTAACGGCCGGCCCTATGTTTTAGGGTTTGGGGCCCTGAGGCCCATATTGTGTGACACATGGGGCTCATATACACATATAACAATATAATGCTGAAGACTGTTTAGTGTATCAAATCTGAACCCTGTAGCTGCTTTATTTACTGAGTAACGGCCGGCCCTATGATTTAGCGTTTGGGGCCCTGGGGCCCATTTAATGTGATATATGGGGCTCACATGTACATATAACAATATAATTTTCAGGTGCAATCTGTGTACAAACTGTGAGCCCTAAAGCTGCTTTATTTGATGAGAAACGGCCGGCCATTTGTTTTAACATTTGGGGCCCTGGGGCCCATAATATTTGATTTATGAGACTCATGTACATAATGTTGAAGTATGATTCTCTAGTTCTATCAGTAGACTCAAGCTGGGCATTGTAGGTGCTTTATTTACAGAGTAACGGCCGGCTCTATGTTTTAGCGTTTGGGGCCCTGGGGCCCATATTATGTGACACATGGGGCTCATATATACATATAGTAGTATAATGCTTAAGACCTATTAGTGTACCAAATCTGAACCCTGTAACTATTTTATTTGCTGAGAAATGGCCAGCCCTTTGTTTTAACATTTGGGCCTCTGGGGCCCCTAGCCTTTAACATCTGGGCCCAAAATGGGCAAAAGGCACATTGAAAACTTAGGGCTCATACATGTACCACATATGAGCCCTAGTGCCCTTATAGTTTTAGAGCTAGCCTTGTCAATCTGTTGCCCCTTATTTTAACATTTGGGGCCCTGGGGCCCATAATATATGACATATGGGGCTCATGTAAACTTGTATATATAGAGTACCCCTGGGGCTATCAGTGTACCAACTTAGGGCCCTGAGGCTGCTTCATCTGATGAGAAACGGCATAGTTTGTGTTTTTACATTTGGGCCCCTGGGGCCCGTGACCTGTGACCTCTGGGGCCGAGATGGGCAAAAGGCACATCTGCGGGTAGGGCCCATAAGTGTATACATATGGGCCCTGGGGCCCTTGTAGTTTTAGCGCTAGCCTTGACAGAATGATGTGTTTGATAGAAGAAGGAGAAGGAGAAGGAGAAGGAGATGAAACCACAGAATGGCAATATACCCGTCCATGCTTCGCATGCGGGTATAAAAAGACTAGTTCGCGTCTGAAATTCTGACAACTAGACAGAAAATGCCGTACTGCGCGCGCAGGTCGGCAACCAATCAAGGCGCGCCTTTGCCCTGACGTCAGACGCGATTTAGTCTATTTATCTCTGTCTTTCATTATAGTGCATGTTTTGCTTTTGTTTTAAGTGTACAGATACGTTGTGCGCAGTATATAAGCTCTTTGTTCACCATAGAGCTCCACGTTAAACGTCCCCCTAAGTTATACCAATTTGAATGAAAAAAAAATTTTCAACTTGAAATTGACAAATTTGGGATATTCATCCTTCGGCCTCATTACAACGTGACAAACCAACACTTACTTGCTGTGCAAATAATTAGCGTTTATCGAGAAAAAAGTCTATGTAAATTTTGTCACATTTGATATGTTCTCTTTTTTCACCCAAATTGGTAAAATAAAGTCGCAGATCGTGCCGAATGGTGTCAAAATAAGCAACATTATCCATCTATTGACTAAAATAAAATATTGCTTTTGTTTTTAGTACTTTTTTGTACGCAGTAGGTATATACTATAGCAATAAATGGTACAAATTGGTGACATTTCTTGACGCCATTTTTATTTTCTCAGACGACTTGATATTTTGAGATCATTTAGTGGTCTTACTTACCTGCCGTCTTTGTTATCCTAGCTACAGTTCGCACATTAAAAATGTAACTTCCACGTGCGTGTCGTGCGTGGTACAAAAATTCTTGCTGGTTGTAACATATTACCAGTGCTTCCCATTAGTCATCTCGACAGTGTTTCGCATCATAAAACAAATAGGATATTCTTGTTCTTGCCATGTGGTAGTGTGAGGGCAGACATTATAATCTTAACAAGTACCCCGTTTACATTGGGCAAAAGTCGTAATCGACTTAAGCTGTATTTTGTAATTCGTTTGGTGGGTGTTTACACTACATCGGCTGAATTCGATTCCAAATTCGCATTCACGAATATCGAATTCGTTTGTTACCAATGGCTACGGCAGGTAAATACGAATTCAACAACGTGTTCGTTTACATTAGTGAAAAGTCGTAATTAATGACGACTTATTATCGAATTCACTTGAAATGAATGATGATACAAGTCATCATTGGAATTACGACTTTTGAATTACGACTAATTACGACTGTACCTGTTTACACGTATGATACGAATTAAATCGATTACGACTTTAGTGAATTCGATTACGACTTTCGCCCAATGTAAACGGGGTATATGGCAGATAGACCGATGTGGCATCTCTACTATATATTATACAAGACTCATCTTCTTGCATCCTGAGTCCATACGAATATTACGGCCATTATGTGTAGGTAACAGACTGGTGGCGGACTTGCCAGCTAGAGAAGACGCAATTCTGGATTTGATTATTACAGATTTTGCTGAGTTATACTCAGCGACTACACATCAGTTCTCCAATTAGTCTTAGTGACCACAATTGTGTCAGTTGGGTACCGTACTTTCCAAATGTGTATTAAGATACCAAGCAAGTTAAGACTGTTCGGCTAAGCAAAGACTCCTGAATCTAAATGAACAGGCCAAGGCTGACGCTTTCTATTAAAGTACAGGAGGACCCTGTTCACATTAGAAAATTTCTTCATTCGACAAAGATAAGTTAATCTTGATTAAAGACCCATTCAGTGATCCCAGCGTAAGTGTGAAAAACTTAAAATTGTTTATAAATTGCTTAAAAGTGAAGGATAGGTCATTCAAATTGTCATTTGGTATTTTTGAAATGACAAATTTGGCAAAAAACATAGAAAACAGCAGTACTGATGAAGTTGAAGCCCAATTCAAATACATGTAGCTAATTTAGATACTGTCAGTATCTAAATTACAGATTCGTGTAAAATGTCTTATTTTATCATACACGGCTTTCGGCTGAACCAATCGCAGGCTATGTTAGCACATCTATGACAATGACAAAGGTACCAAAATCTGAATTTTGATGATTTTTACGATCGGCCGGATGAGCAAATCACTGAATGGGCCTTTAACTAATTAAGCATGCGTATACATTATACGCTGAACGAAGACCGAACGAAGACATTGCACTGTACACATTTCATGCAGATAAAAGAAGCTCGAACGAAGCTATAACCATAACGCCCGGCTAATATTAAAGGCGGCGAAGGTCACTTGTCACATGATCAATTTCCTTCGTCGAACGAAGCGAGCGTACACATTACAAAATTAACTTCGTCGAACGAAGTCAGTTCCTTCTTCTGAACAACCCTTTATCTTCGTTGAACGAAGCAAATTTAATCTTCGTCGAAGTAAGAAAAGTGCGTACACATTAGGAAAAAAAGATTTGTAATCTTCGGTCGAAGTTCGTCGAAAGAAGAAAATTTTCTAATGTGAATGAGGGTATTGACAACATATCAATATTTGTAAGCGCTCTTTAGCCAAGTCATAGTTCATTGAATCTACAACCGTATGACAAAATAGACGAAAATATTAACTTTATGCACAAGATTTAAAGAGAATTGGCCATTGCTCATTAAAATGATGCTAGTATATGGACAATATATTAGTGAATTGCGTTATCTGTTGACCTAATGAGAAAAAGTGTTTTTAGAGGAAAGTGTTAGCTTTTGTTCGATATAAAAAATTCTGATTGGATGAAGGGAACACTTCAGGTTTCGACAAAAACCAATCACAGAGGTCTATTTTCCACTAGATCTCACACAGCTCTTATGATGCTATGTACTCAACCGTGTAGTATAAAAACATACTGCGTAAAGACAAGACGGGGTGCTTGGAAATGTCTGCGGGTGTATCGAGGTGGAAACTGTGGGAAGATGGATATGCATTTATTAGAGAATCGTAATGGTTTTTTTAGTCAAAACTGTCGAATGACAAACCCTGCATGACAGATCATGTCAAGAACTTAATTAACCAAAGGTATAAAGTGTTCGCCAATGCGACAAGGGCTACAAATCTACATTGACAAATGATGGACTGATCTCAAAAAGAAAGTAATAAAAGAGGAAAGCAAAAGCTGCCCATAATATCAACAAGGTTAGGAAACTCCAGAAGACCGAACCAGGTTGGTGGCACAAGGAGATCAGGTACTTTCATTCATTCATATTTTTCATATGAATGAATGAAAGCTAATGAAAGTACCTGATCTCCTTGTGCCAGGTACTTGGCAAACATGAAAGAAACCCCGAAACTATAATCCATGTGCTAGATGTTGCTGCTTCTGTCCACGTGAGTTTTGCTAATGCCATCAATCGGGCCATCAATCAACACTTAGCTGGCCAGTATTTCTAATTCACGAAGTTGAATGATTTCCCAGCATATCTATACATAGTCCTGTGCCACCGCCTATGGTCCAACCATGGGAGATCTGCATGATCTTAGTAAGTTGTCCGCTTCAAAAGCAGGGGGTCCTGACGATATCCCACCACGGCTTCTTATAAAGAGTATACATATGAGTTGAGCCAGCCGGTAGCAAATAGGGCCTATAATCAATGCATCCCTTAAGCAAAGTATTGTTCCTACACAGTGGAAGGAAGCCAACGTCATCCCAATCTCTAAGCAAACTCCGCCTTCAATCGACAAACTGCGTCCGATTTCTATAACCCCGTGTTATTCATCCCCACGTTGATCAAAGATAATAACCGGAAGGGATTGTATACCACCCACTGCCTCATTCATGTCTATCACCATGTCAGGGGCCGAGAAATGTTGGCACACTTGTGCTAACAGATTTTCGAAGGCTTTTGATTTGATTTACCATAAGATCACAGTCACAAAGCTTCTCAAACTTGGTGTTTCTCCTTCACGCTGCAGTGTGTGATTGACTTCCTTTCTGGGAGGAAACAAAGAGTGAAGTACAAAATTATTTACTCTGAGTGGGTAGGATTCTTTGGTGGTGTAGCTCAGGGCACGGCACTATCATTGGACCTATTGCCTTTTTAGGCTCACTATGAGCTTGATGACAACAGCATGAAGGTTTGCAAGAATGTTGACGACATTACATTAGGTAAGAATAGAACCATTGATCATGTTGATGACGTCACTGAGGTACAGCAGTGTTTGGAATCTCTACATGAGTGGTCTGTTAGAATGATCAGTAACAAACTTTTGTTGAATCCAAGTAAATGCCAAGCCATACTTTGGTAAAAACATTCTCCCGGATGTTGATCTGCGCATCTCTGAGCACTCCCTAGCAGTAGTCCAGAAAGTCAAGTTGCTGGGAGTTATCATCCAAAATGATTTGAAATGGCAAGGCCAAGTAGACAATATACACTTCAAAGCTAACTTAAAGAACATGATGCAGGTCTCAACGCAGGTGAAATCCTCTCTGTCTACAAAATGTTATATGAGACCAATGTTAGAGTAAGCAACCCCTTATGGCATGCAGGTCTCGCTCAGAGCCAGGAGGATCCGTTTGGAGAGAATTCAGAAATGTGTATGTAAGCAACTATTTGGAAAGGAGTATAGATCTTGCTCCGCCACCCTTGCAACTTTGGATCTAGAGACTTATACACAGCCGTAGACGGCAGATTTGGAAGGAGTTTGCCTCCAAAGAACATGCATCTGAAATATTCTCCAGATCAGATGGTTCCCTGCCACTGCTTATTCACCCTCAATGACCCTAAGAACGCCCCAAAAGTGAGTAGTGACAGGTGCAAAGCTAAAAGATTCAGGGAAAGCCCAGTTCCATACATGGCTGAATTCCTGACAGGCTTATACTTTGATCAGCTCGTAATCGACGGGAATTGTTTCCTTTTTTACCACTTCAAAAGTAGACACACGTTTAGAGTTTTGCATGTTAAATAAAGTATACATAGTATAGAGCTTGAATTGATAATTTGTGCTCCTTTTGGCGAGATGTCATGACAATTCTCGAAATAAAATATATCGATATTAATCCGCGATGTTATAAGGCCCGCCGATTACGAGCTGATCAAAGTATAGTGTTCTCCTGTCCATGTAGTGATTTGGATGAATCATTTTATTGTGCAAATGGATGGATGGGAGGGGGCTGGTCTGTTTTGGTAGTTCAAGTCCTCAAATGCAATTCCTTTTCCTGTCATTATTGTCATATTATCATATTTTTTTTTATTATGTTGTCACATTGTGCGGGTGAGAATGAATAACAACTATATACAATTTGAATTTTATTTTTTATTGCACTTAATATTATTTCTTTGAGTATGTATCGTACAATAATTCACTAATGACTTTTTATGTATTTTATTATGATTTGTCTGTCTATATTAGTGAACGTTCACAAACACTTGTAAGGGGGGGGCTGATGCAAAAAAATCATCGCAAAATTTTCTCGCCCCCCCTGCCTTTTACAGACCTCAAAAATTTCAGGGCCTCCCTTTTTGACATGAAAATTATAGGTCAACCCCATAGAAAAGCATAAACTCAATTTTCCCAGGAAAGTTTGTGGTCATTTTTAGTAGTTGAGTAGGTTTTTTTCACCTTGGATAGTCTTGCAAATAATGGGATAACCTTCTCCTGGACCATCCAACGTGCCATTAGTAGATCTACAATACTGGTGTCTGTCTATTGGTCAGTTTATGTGGTTTTAAAACCTGAATTCCTGTTAATCGAGTCAAATGCCTTTTTGACGTCAATAAAATGTGATTTTGGAAGTGGATGTTGATGACTTTCTCGTGGAAAGCGTCCATTATTCTCCTATATAAGGATGTAGAATCCAGGCAGATTTCTAGGGTCTGTATGGTCTCGAATTCAAGTCAATCGGGATTTTGTATAGTATTTGATTTAGGGGCTTTACAATAATTATGAGCCATGGGGAGGGCAAAAAAGAGGGAGGAGGAGCAAAGATCTTTTGAATGGCGGGGAGGGGGAGCAATTTTTGGTACACGTTAAAGGGGCACACTCTAAAAAGGCTTTTCACTACAGAAATGTTATGCAAAATGTTCTACAAGACATGTAGACATGTAGGGGGATCATTTTTGGCACGCCACTTATACGGACTATATAGACATCAGAGTGGTCTATACTTGGTCATGAGGCTAATACAGGGTGTCCCAAAACAAAAGAGGCCCCTCATTGCGCCCTCTTTTTGGCATATTTTTGAAAAGTTGGTCAAATATATTTTGGTATGTAAAAAAACTTTAATTGTTAGCTTTAATAAACCAAAACAAATATTTCAATCGGCTCACAACTTTTGAAGATATGCCCTTTAAAGACAAGTACCCGTTTTCACTCTGTCCACGGATAGCAAACAGATTGGTTGGGATGGGTCATGCTGTGGAGTGGCCTGCAAGATCACCAGACCTCACACCACTTGATTTCTTCATTTGTGGCAAAATCCAAAATCTTTGCAAACGTATTACTGCTATATTCGCAAGTATCCGTCGCACAAGGTTGATACGCAACGCAATTGATCATACTGCTGTCCGTTTTCCTATACACAATACACAGTGCTCACACCATTGACGCGTGACCTTTACAAATAGTGTATGTTTAGAAGTATAGGCATTTGCCTAGTTAACATCACTGTGTGAAAAATAACCAGCCAATATTCAAAGTATTCTCCAAACTTCTAGCAAATATATTTCTCTAACATGACCTAAAATTACAGCTAGGTTAGATGTTCAGAAATAGTCGCACTTTCGTAAAATATGAGTGAGGGCAAGACATAGCTAGCTCATAGCTAGCCAACTCCCCGTGTTAATTGAATGGAGATTTGACCGAAAATATTGGTAACGGATCGCTCACTTCTGAAGGATGCCAAAAAAAAACCGGTACAAGCTACATTTAAAGTATTCTATGAAATTCTAGAAAATATAGTTTTGTAACATGTCCTAAATTTTTAGCTAATTTAGGTGTTTGGAAGTATTCGCACTTTTGTGTTTTAGGAAGGATATGTAAACGACAGATAACACCAAAAAATATGAAGAAATTATTTCCAAACCGTGTTAAGTCAGCAATCATTATGTTGCTCATTTTCAAGAATGCTGGTTAACAATAAGCAGACCATTGTCTCATTTCGTGAACAAAGGCCAACATACCATTGTTACCTTGCGTTTCCTTTATAATCGGTTACCCAACTGAAACTATCATACCAGCTCATTGCGATACCGCACAGGTAAAACAGACACATGTGCACAACCAGAGAAGATCTGATTTAATGAGTTGAGCTCTTTTCAATGAGTGTTATCTTGGTTTAATAGCTTTTAATGGGGTTTAAGTCCTGCAAAGGTCGTAGTGAAATCTACTGTAGACATGACTGCATCATGTGCAATGAGGACTAGGGCTGAAACCTGTATTCGTCAAGGAGGCAACCAGGTAGAGGGCAGAGCAGCACAGTAAACTCACTTCAAAAGAACCAAAGACAAACTAAACAGCCCTTTTCAAGGCTACCTTTTATTCCAAATAGAGAAATGACCTATGTTGTCAATAAAAAGAAAGCAAGAAACAATAAAGTAAGAAACATAATAAAACAAAAAGGCATAAAATAACCGAGAAAAACATAATTGCAAGTATAGCAAAAGAAGTCCCGTCCCACATCAATTTTGCCTAAATTAATCCATAACCCATCATAAGCCCACCGGTAAAGCCCATTCCCTAAGTGAAAGTTGTTATTTTTTAAAGTTATCATCGAGGAATGGTTTATATTCATGAATGGTATAATTATGCACTTTTCAATCTTTGAAGTAGCCAAACCTCCTCCGTGGACAGAGTGAAAAACGGATACATTTCTTTAAAATTGCATATCTTCAAAAGTTATGAGCCGATTGAAATAATTGTTTCGGTTTATTAAAGATAACGGCTTGGGGCTTGGGGCTTCTTTACATACCAACATATACTTGATCAACCTTAATGAAATAGGAGAAAAAAAGGGCGCAATGAGGGGCCTCTTTTTATTGGGACACCCTGTACGGTGTCCCTTTTCTTTTATACAACAATGACATCTGTGATCAACTGCTCATATCACTATATGGAATGGCATTACGCAATACTATAGTGCTGCTGTACATATTGTATGTTTCAAGTTTCAAATGGCTCGAAGACAGAATAATTTGAATTTATCAACATTTTATCTGTTTCAACACTTTTATACCCAAGTTTATCCATGACAACTCGACATTGTGACTGTATCTCAAGAACTGTGGTCAGTTTGAGCTCATTCCTCCATCTAGTGGCTATTTGACGGGAATTGCGGGTGTGAGAGTAAGCATCACCATGGTAACTTTGGGTGTTTTTTGTGATCCAATCTTTAACAGAACTTGGTAGCTGAATGTTAAGAAAATTGTATATTTTCTCAGCATACTGTAATGGTTCCATCGCCAGGTCCTCATACCTGATCAATAAATATTTATTTTGTAGCCACGTGGGCGTGTCTAGCCAAAACTGGGTATTGCTTTGAAGTCTATCACAAGAATGAGACATATTGAGACAGTTTTTCCAGTGAGGAAGACAGACCTTTTTTCTAGAATTAAATGTTCCTCGCGGATCCCGTACTAGATGAATGATTTTGACATCCATAGATGCATTTTTCATTATATTTTCCAGATAGTTTATATTTTCCAATCTAATGACTTTCAGTGCAATATGTGTTTTACTGTTGCACATGCTTTCTAGAATAGGAATAGAATTTGAAACATTGTCACGAGGCTGGTGATATCGCGTTTTTCGTTGAAGTAACATAACGGCGACGATTGTATCAGCCTGCTGTTTTTACATTGATGTTGTGCTGTCAATCCGTAAATATTCCACCAAACTCTCGATCTCCAAATGTCTTTAAAATTGCACTGAATAAAGTCTGATATTGGGCGCTTTATGTAGGTATGGATATTTTCATTTGTTCTGTTTCGCGACCACATCCGTGCCAAGTCGGAAAGTGGTTCAAATAGATAAAAGAAATCGTCATTGCGATTGAAAAGCTCTCCAGTAAAAGAGGATCCTGATCTCATTTGAGTCACTATAATTACTCGTAATGGTTTCTCATCTGGAGGTACAGGTGTATTAGTGTGATGTCTCGTCATTTGGGATGTTGTCGACGTCCATTCATGGTTTCCTGTCTGCTCTTGTGACACTGTATTGACCACCTTGTAATGTCTCCTAGCTATCCATGTTGTATCTATTAAAGGTAAAACAAGTATACATATCTTATAAAGAACACAAAATGAAATGTGGTTTATTTGAGTATTTTCGTCTCAGATGATCAAGACATATTTTACAAATGAATCATTAAAGATAAATAATTGAATTAGAATGTATTGTAGAAATATTTTATAATACTGAATAATACTTGAATATATCAGCCCTTGTTGAAATAGCAGTTGTCCTTGTCGATGTGCAATTTTTAGCCACTAGAATACTTTTAAGTCTTACATGACGTTTAATTTCGCTGTTATGATTTACCTGACAGTGAGATGAGAAACAAGGTTGCAGCAATCAGAAGCAACACCATGGCAGTTATAAGCCTGTGTCTTATCCTTATTAGATTCCATGAAAACATCATTGACTGCCGCCAACCACTGGTTATCTATAAGATATGGAAAATGCATGGAGAACAACTTAGGCATGACGTCTAATTTGATCCTATAGGGCTCTCATTGCCCCGATAGGTACCGATGGATCTTTCTATCGCACCCTGGACATTTGTACAGTACTCTAATCAAATAATCAGTACACTAAGCAAATATTAATTATTATGGTTGATACACTTTATTACATCACCATGATAGAAAGAGTCATCGGTACGATATAGATACAAAAATGTGACGTGTCATGTCACAAGCAGACACTTTTGGGCAGGATCGTGAATGGAGAAATAGCCAAAAACTGCCAGGGGGCGATTTGTTCACAATTTGGGTTTGTTGCGAATTTGTGATATTATTAATGGTAAAAATATTGTCTGATAGTTTCAGACCGGAATATAACTGGCATCTTGTATTGTTTGAGACATTTTTTCAAGGGAATTCCTACCCTCAACATTGTCAATAATGTTTTTGAAGGCCGATATCTCAATTTCCAACTTTATAATACCATAACTTATGAACTCAATATCTTCGCTTAGGAATGTCCGATTTCATTGGAGAAAACGGCGTTGTGGAGCAAAATATCTCTATATTTAAGATATGTAAAAACCTCAAAATTGATAACCTGCCCAAAAGTGTCTGCTTTTGACATGACACGTCACAAATGTGTACACTCAGAGCGCTATTCACTCGCTGGCTATTGTAATACTGTATAGAGATCACTCAGTCATATTCGACTGCTCAGTGCCACAAGTGCAATAGCTGCCCTAAACATTTGGCATTAGATACGGCACGATTTAGGGGCAAAAAAACGGACATGTTTTGAAAAGAAACTCAAATACCTCATAATCATTTGAGCCACTAAACAATATACCGTATATTTAGGATAATGCAGGATAAAGTAAAACACAATACACAAAATATAATAATATAAAGATCTAACTTTTGAAAGTTTACATTTTGAAAGCATCATAAAGCAAATTAAAACAAAAATTCTTTCCAAACCCCCCATAATTTCCCTTGTAATAAAAAACCAGATTTTGAAAATCACATAAAAATATGTTTTCCTATGATTATTTCCCTCAATAATGCAATTTCAAACAAAAGAAATAGATTTTGAAATCCTCGTAAAACAACAGGCAAACACAAAAACAATTTTTTTCTCGATGCTTATTTTCAATTCTCATAATTTCCCTCAGTAATACAATTTCAAACAAAAGAAATATATTTACAAACCCTAATAAAACAAAGTCAAACCTAAGCATAACTTTAAAAGAATAAAATCTATTTAACTCCTTGTTTTATGAGGTAAATTATGAGAATTGAAAACAAACATCTATAGACAAAAGTTATTCTTATGTTTGACTTTGTTTTATTAGGGTTTGTAAATCTATTTTTTTTATTTTTTATTGTATTATGAGGAAAAATATGAGAATTGAAAATAAGCAACTAGAAAAAAGTTATTCTTATTTTGACTTTGTTTTATTCGAGTTTGAAAATGATGAGAATTGAAAATAAGCATCTAGAAAAAACACACACATTATGTTTGACTTTGTTTTATTAGGATTTGTAAATATATTTCTTTTGTTTTACATTCATATTATTTGTATTATGAGGAAAAGTATAAGAATTTAGATTTACAAGCCCTAACAAAACAAAGACAAACATAAAAATAACCTTTTTTCTAGATAGATGCATATTTCCAATTCTCATAATTTTCCTCATAATACAATAAAAACAAAAGAGATATATTTACAAACCCTAAGTCAAACCTAAGCATAACTTAAAAAGAATAAAATAATAATAAGAATAATTTTTTTGGTTTTTCCTTGTATTATGAGGAAAATTATGAGAATTGAAAACATACATCTAGACAAAAGTTATTCTTATGTTTGACTTTGTTTTATTAGGGTTTGTAAATCTATTTCTTTTGTTTTTCATTTATTATGAGGAAAATTATGAGAATTGAAGATAAGCATCTAGAAAAAAGTTATTATTATGTTTGACTTTGTTTTACGAGGATTTCAAAATCTATTTCTTTTGTTTGAAATTGTATTATTGAGGGAAATTATGAGTATCCGAAATAGGGTTTGTAAATCTAAATTCTCATACTTTTCCTCATAATACATTGTAAACCAAAAGAAATATATTTACAAATCCTAATAAAACAAAGTCAAACATAATGGCTTTTTTTTAGATTTTCATAATTTTCCTCACAATATAATGAAAAACAAATGAAATAGATTTTCAAACCCTAATAAAACAAAGTCAAACATAATAATAACGTTTTTAGACGCTTATTTTCAATTCTCATAATTTTCCTCAAAATACAATGAAAACAAAAGAAATATATTTACAAATCCTAATAAAACAAATTCAAACATTTTCTAGATGCTTATTTTCAATTCTCATAATTTTCCTTATAATACAATAAAAAACAAAAGAATTTTTTATTCTTTTTAAGTAATGCCGAGGTTTGACTTGGTTTTATTGGGGTTTGCAAATATGTTTCTTTTGTTTTTCAAGGTGTTTTAACCCTATGTTTAACTTGGGTTTGAAAATAAGCATCTAGAAAACAGTCATTTTGATGTTATTGAGTTATTTTTCAAACGCCTCATTTTTAGACAAAGTGACATATTTTTGGTTGTACAGGGGTCAAAATGTCAACTTACTCCAATTTGGGCAAAAATGGTGGCAAATTGCTCATCTTGATATAAGAATCAAGAAACGGGACATAACTCACCTTCTAAGCTGTTTACTTAATGGAATTTAGAGTTCAACAGTGGACACCACTCAATCTTAGTAAGTGATAGGCAAAACTATTCCTTTTCTACTCAGCAACGTAAACAATTTGCTACCTAGTAAGTTGGCATGTGCCAAGATTTTTGGCAGGCCGAGAGGGGGGGGGGCGATTTTTGGCGAGCCGTTTGGAAATCCCCCGGCTCATAATTATTCATTACTCGTTGACTGCCGATAAACGTCCCAATAAATCGGACTTAGTCACCGGTCAGTTCTCATGATAGATTTCCATGGCTAACGATGGTTAACTATGAAAACATGTTAAAGGACATCAAGAAAATTTTCTAAGTTATTTATTTTGAGCTCTTTCGAGTATCGACGAGTAATTCTGTAGATTTAGGTTTTGTCTGTGACTGCTATGGGAGGCCGTCGTAGGTCGTACGGGGCTCAAACTCGGTGGGTGGGTGTAGCTCTGTCCTGGCAAGAAGAAGTTTATGTTCGTTAAGTCATCCGACCCCGGGCCCCCCCTCCCAGGGGTCATTTGAGGTCAAATGACTAAAAACTGTCATATGGGCATGAAACTAGGTCGTACGAGGCTCAAACTAGGTGGGTGGGTGTAGTTCTGTCCTGGCAAGAAGAAGTTTATGTTCGTTAAGTCATCCGACCCCGGGCCCCTCCCAGGGGTCATTTGAGGTCAAATGACTAAAAACTGTCATATGGGCATGAAACTAGGTCGTACGAGGCTCAAACTAGGTGGGTGGGTGTAGTTCTGTCCTGGCAAGAAGAAGTTTATGTTCGTTAAGTCATCCGACCCAGGGGCCCCTCCCAGGGGTCATTTGAGGTCAAATGACTAAAAACTGTCATATGGGCATGAAACTAGGTCGTACAGGGCTCAAACTCGGTGGGTGGGTATAGTTCTGTGCTGGCAAGAAGATGTTTATGTTCGTTAAGTCATCTGACCACGGGGTCCCCTCCAGGGGTCATCTAAGGTCAAATTAGTAAAAACTCATATATGGGCATGAAACTTGGTAGGTACAGTCAACATTTAGAGTTATAAGTTTAGGTCATTTTGGGGTCATCCAATGTCACCCTGGGGTCATCTGAGGTCAAATTACTAAAAACTGTCATATGGGCATGAAACTTGGTGGGTACAGTCAACATTTAGAGACAAATTTTGGAAGGTCATTTTGGGGGTCGCCAGGGGTCATCTGAGGTCAAATTAGTAAAAATTGTCATATGGGCATGTCACCATCAGCCTGGTAATCGCGCCCAGCCGAGAACCGCCAAATATGGGTAACCGCCTAGTCTATTTTAAAACTGATGCATCAATGACTATGTTCATCATGTCATATAGAGGCCTTGCATGCGACGTATCATCCCGTAAATATGGCGGACTACTCAAATGCATTCAACAACAGCATGATTGCAATCTACCGTGACAGTTCGTCTCACACACATAATCCTGCACTACGATCAAATAGGTTGATGACAACATTTGATTGAATGGACTGCACTCCGCCATAACTACGGTGAAGGACACCGGTTGAAAACCTTTGTTTGGAGCCAATCAATAATTTCATGCAGGGCCTCTATTGTATCATTCTCACATAGATATAGAAATACTAAATTCTTTCACTATCTATATTTTTACTTCTAGTAGAGCTCCAATCTAAGGGTTAAAGTTATGTTTTAGGTTAGATTAGGATTTTTTAAAAGTACCCAGTACAGTGAACATTATGGTACAAATGCGCGCGAAAATTTTACAATAGGCCTATTGAAACTAAACTGGTGAAATATGGGACAAAAGTGGAATAAATTCGCGCAAAGCGCTAAAAATGGCATTTTGTGGCTATAAAATGGCCAAATATGAGGTTAATTTCGACACAAACTAGCCCTAGAACTCTGGCCATAGTATCCGTTTAACACAAACCAATACACAGGCGTCAATATTGGGGGGGTGATTATATTGACCATCCCCTGGCAAAATATTGTGGCATTTATCCCCCCCGATCTACGCCTATGTAATTTAGAGCCCTCTGACTCCATCGGTCTCCCTCTCCTCTCCCCCCCCCCCATCCTTCCTTTTTTTCTTCCTCCCGGAAACTCTAAGTAATAGGCACAAAGGACCAATATGCGATACGTAATCTATTTCCTCTTCTTTCTATATCTAACCTCTTGGGCCTACATATTATTATTAGTACTGATACACACCACTCCACGCCATAAACAAATTCTGCCAGTCACATTTCCCCAATATGAAATTTATTTAAAAATAAAATTTCAATTTTAATTTTACTTCATTAAAGTTTAGCGGAGATGGGGTTCGAACTCACGGCGGCGGACTGCTTTGGACACATGAACCCAGCGCCTTAGACCACTCGGCCACTTGTCTTGATGGAATTCATTTGAAACTTATTTGTAGATATAATCGCAACTTCAACATAGGCCTACCACGTGACAAGCAAAGGCAGAAAACGTACCATATTTTGGAATTTTATTTGCCTAAAAACATTTATGTGTATTATTAGCGCTCAATTGTTAACTACGTGTTTTATACAAAAAAAAATCCAACAAAAACATGATAACTGGGCGTCTATATGGACAATACATTATATCGATTTTGACACGTGCTTGTGTCTCAGTACATTTCCATGGTCAGTAAAATACTATAGAGGAAAACCTACCATTTTCTTGTATACATGTTCGATGTTTTGATCAAGTATGTGAATATTTGACATTAGACCCAAAATGTTTTTTCAGGATATAAAAGATTAGATTACCATAAAAACGAAACAGTAATCTTTGGTTGGGTCTAATGTAATATTCACATAGGATTTTCAACGTTTTTTCTATCCTTATTCTTGCTCAATTAAAAAAATATTTTGCCGTATATAAAATTGAAATAAAATTCTCTGCCTCTTTAAACAACATCAAATGCGCCATAATTGGGTATCACGAATCGTTATATATGATGTGCAGTTAATATTCATATTTTCTTTTATACAGAGGATGCTTCAGTTTTGACAGGAAAAATATTTTCTTGAAAACCCTCTCACTCGGTTATTTTAAAAGGTAACCACGCTTCCCTAGAATGTGCAACAAATTAGCATTAAAATTTTTCTTATTCTAACAGCAAGCGTTTCTAGAATGTATTATGGCGAAATGTGGTGTAGTACTGATATATCATACGCTGGCGAAATTACGTAATTACTCGGATTAATTAACATACTGAGCAATAGGTGAAAACAATTTTGACAAAAGGAGTTGTCCTTGTCAATTTGTAGACATGTACTTTTGATTATTTACATAGCTTCTTCTCCAATCACTGTGTAAACATCCATCCAAAAATCTGATTGCTATTATTATATGGATGAATGGACATATCACAAAAGGATTGCTTATCTCAATACGCTGGCGAAGTTACGTAATTAATCGGATTAACTACCATAGCAATAGGTGAAAACAATTTTGATTATATCGCGCTTCACTACAAGCAGGTAAATACTCATCACATGTGTATGTCTGCAATCATAGATTTAATACAATGCCTCATTTCAAATATATAGTTTTAGTTTTGGTTTTGGTCACGTGGTTTCCTATTGTCCTGCCTAACCACTTGAATCACAAGATATCGAACTCTTTGTTTCTACCTTTTGTTTAAAACTAAACATTTGTGACAGGTAGTTTCGGTTTTGGTTTCAGTTTCTTATAAGTGGTGTGACGAATAAAATTACAGGATTTTCGAGTTACCTGATCTAAGTATACAAAAGAAATGTTTAAATTTCGCAGTGCAATATTCACGAGCAGAGAAGTCGAACAAAACAGTCTACATTTGAAAGCATTGATTTAGTTTGAAAGCATTGGCTTGAGACTACGAAATAGCCTAAGCTGATTTCACTGTGAAAATATATAGACCATCGAAATATTTGCATTCGACATTACAAAAGGGCCACTACTGTAATTGTATAGGTGCTATAAACAAAATCGATTCATGTCCTTAATCCCATGTACCAGAATCGATGGAAGGCCATTATATGACCTCTAATAACCTAATGACTTTTACTGAAGCAATTTTACTGCAAAAAGTAGAAGATAGAGGGGAGAAGATTGGTGTGTGTGTGTGTGGGGGGGGGGTTGGAGGGCAAGGGGATATGGGCCGGGAGAGAGAGAAACATATGAGAGAGAGCATTGGAAGTGAAAAAGAAGGGGAGGAGAGCTCGAGATGAAGATATCGAATGTAGGGGAGGAGGAGGGGAAAGGGGTAATTTAGGAAAGAGGTGGTTATATAGGGAGGGAGCCCCTCTTAAAGAGGTATGGGTTGTGCTTCCCGGGGATAATAAACTAATTCATAATCAAATCATCTCCATGCATCGTTTATGTTTCATACAAACAAACAAATTCCCCCACCCCACCCCACCCTTCAGTATACGCGCATGTATATATGATTTCTAGGCCTAGAACTCGTGAGTGTAATATGCCACCTACCTTCGACAGAGAGCATCAACTGTCGTCCGCGGGATAGATTTCCGATATCAATCATGATAATAATTATGTTAGCACAATAGGCTATTGTATACTTCTGGTTATATACCCTATACTGTGTCCTCCCAGCATAATAGTGTTATGATTGCAGATCAGATCAGCTCTACTTTTTAATCCCTTGATTTTTGGTTTCTGAACAAAAGAGAAACCAAAACTATATATTTGAAATGAGGATTGCCGCTCCTTTCAAAGATACTAATCTTACAGGTGCGAGTGATCAGCATGATACGGTTCAATACAGAGGAACCGTGTGGACGTAGTAGTGCAGCGCGATATAATCAAAAATTGTTTTCACCTATTGCTATGGTAGATAATCTGATTATTACGTAACTTCGCCAGCGTATAGGGCATCTGACCGGCGTTATTGGGCGTTTTATCGGAGGTCACTAGCTCGAGATACTCTAGCTAAAATACAGGTTTACATTTACTATCTTACATTATCTTGCTGTATTTCAGCTAGAGCTCCAAACGACAAGCTTCCGGGTTTTTTGGAGAACAATACTGTTACGTAAGATGAAGAAGAAACCCACCTCGGAGCCCGCCCTACTCATTATTTCATTGTACTTATTGCAATTTGCCTCCACATTACGTAATCAACACAAAGCTTTTGTGAGGATTAGTGAGTGGATAAGAAATTGACAGTGGAGGATACGAAGGACACGCCGATTGTTAGTTGTCAATCATGAATTGCCGCAACGTATTAATATTTTATTTCATGGCATTCCGCAAACACCAAGACAAATTATGCCGTATTTTTCCAAAGATCATCTCATATGAAGTAAGCTGAATGCGATCTGTACTTTTGTAACATTCCGATCGCTTTTGATCACCTATTATCGGCGAATTTTCTTGATTGAAAACACGTGAGTTCATGTTGTGTAAACATAATTAGCATAGACACAAATGAAATTACGATGCAATACAATGCAATTTGAATGCGCAGCAGATCTATAGAAATAACTTGCCCGGTTTTATGTAGAATTAGACCCTGTCTGGAGGTCACCGAGTAGTGCCGAAGATCAAAATCGATTTTAAGTATTGTGTATGTATCATAGGACGCTCGTATTAATTGTCTCTATGCGCTTGAGAATTCAACAATATAAATAATGGTAGCTCTATTATAATACACATTAATGTTTTAAGCAGATAAAATTCCAAAATATAATATGTTTTCTGCCTTTGCTTGTCACGTGGTAGGCCTATGTTGAAGTTGCGATTATATTTTTAAATAAGTTTCAGATAATAACAATAAGACAGGTGGCCGAGTGGTCTAAGGCGCTAGGCTCATAGAGTACTAAGCGTTGCGCCGTGAGTTCGAACCCCGCCTCTGCCAAACTTTAAAAGAAGTAAATTAAAATTTGACTTTTTTTAATTTCATATTTGGGAAATGTGACTGGGAGAATTTATGTATGGTGTGGAGTGGTGTGATAGGGCATGTACTTTAACTGGCCGGCGCGGTCCGGTGACTAAGTCTTTATTGGGCGTTTTATCGGCAGTCAACGAGTAATGGCACAGCCCCTAACATTATTGCCATGAGCTCTTTATTTTTTTTCTCACGGTGAAATATTCAATTGTATAGTTTTTATTGCTACAGTCTGTATAATCTATCCGGCAGGCGTAATTTTTTTCTGGAACCATAACGGGACGCAAAATTTTTATTAAACCCTAACCCTAACCAGTTCAGTTCATTTATTATCATGTAATTCAAGGCCACAGGCCCAATACATAATACAAACAAAACATCAATAACATAATTGAATTAGATCGAATCTCTAATTTTCATTGCATATTTAGATAAACATTGTAAGTCATGAGCATTTTCGGTGCTCATTAGTGAAATAAATTTGGCTTCATTTGGTGCATTTATAGACCATGATGGTAACATTTGTGATGCGATCAAGCAAAATCAGTCGGAACTCGGAAATATTAAATTTTCAGTTTCTTATAGGATAGTAAAAAGAATTTACAAAGCTGGATTTTGCAGAAAACCCCATTGAAATTGAACAACCAGTTCCAAAGATATGAGCAATTGATGAGTTTCCAAAACAAAAAGGAAACAAAGGGAATAGATCCTTTCTTTGGCTATATCTCAGAATCAATATTGCCGAGTTCCGACTGATTTTGCTTGATCGCGTCACATTTCAGATCTTATATCTACAAAAACATGATAAAATGATACTCATTTTTCAATGCTTGCGGTGTTACAAAGTGAGCAAATACGATCGTAATAATAAATATTTTCCCTTCTACCCATTTCTACCTTCAACATGTGATTTGAACATCTAAGAGACTTACGATATAAACCGTGTGATAATCACACATTTCAAGCAAATATTTTTCTGGTGTCAACAATGTTTTAAAATTTCTATATGTTCTTAACTTCATCAGCAAACCATTCTTGGGACGCAATATCACACAATCGTCTTGAAATTGTACACATAAAAATTTCCACACAGCCCACAACTTGTGTTATCCATATATAGCCAAATACAAGACGAAAAATCATGTTTTTAACAAGGGTAGCCCAAGTGGTGACATTTTATTCTTGATCTAAATCATACAACATTTTGTAACATTTTTTCGGAAAACGGCATTTGTAACAATTTTGTCCAATATTTGACACACCTTAAAACAGTATTTACGTGGATAGGGTACCGACCACATTCACCCACAGCAGCAACATTTGCAGTATGAATAGAAACGCCAAGAATTTTTTTTTACACGCTTTCACTTGCATATTTTCAATCGACTTGTATGATTGAATACCCCATATTTCAGATGCATATAATAATATAGGTAAAACACATGAGTCAAAAATCTTAAAGAATGGTACATAAGAGAGAAAACCATCTTTATATGACACACCGATTAGAGCAGACAATGCCTTTTCGGGCCTTGTTCAGCTAAACATGTTGTTGCTTTTCCCCATTTATTTCCAGTGGATACATTAACACCAAGATAATTGTACGACTTTACACATTCAACCCTTTCCTATGTGTTCCTATGGGTTATAAAATTTTTGCGTCCCGTTATGGTTGCAGAAAAAATTAAGCATCCGGCAG
Source organism: Amphiura filiformis (assembly GCF_039555335.1). Taxonomy (NCBI): domain Eukaryota; kingdom Metazoa; phylum Echinodermata; class Ophiuroidea; order Amphilepidida; family Amphiuridae; genus Amphiura; species Amphiura filiformis. The sequence goes on from NC_092631.1 coordinate 77,780,408, forward strand.
ATCGAATTCGTTCATAATAAGTTCTAACAGCAAGCAAAATCAACTGCAAAATTATAAAAATAAAACAAACATACATACCAGTGCTGGCCGTTTATAACATCCGAGTGGCTCGTCGTCGTTTCCTTGGTGTTGGCCTACGACCAGACAAGGTTTTCAAGAAGCTTCAGCAACATTAAATATTTACAACTGATTGAATATTCTTTCTGAACAGGTAAATTGACCGAATTCGTCCGAATATATGGTCATTGGTCAGATAGTTAGTATTGAATATCTTTGGTTGTGCTAAAAGTCCTGGGCTCAAAAAGATCTGTTTTGTTAAACAATCTACATGTCACAACCAAACATGTGAGGAGAGTAGCAGCGTTTTTTAAGCGTAATTAAAATACTCAACGTCAATTCCCAGCCCGATCACCACATGAAGCAAGTGCCTAATGGTACAAAAAATGCTGCTTCGATTCACGGTTCTCTCCTGGGCGTATATGATATTAAATCAAGCGTCTAAATATAAATACTACTGACTGCATGACAATTATTTTGTAAATTAGTTTGTCAGGACGACAATGCAATGCACCATATATTGCAATTTCATGTAAATTGAAAGATTTTTGTTGTGTTTTTATGATGGAAGAAAAATGATTATGATTATCAAATGACAGCTGCTAAAATATCCATTCTTTATTTTCATTTATCGTGTCGGCATACATTTATCATTCAGGCCTACCTGTATTTTTCATTGTTATTTTGGTAGGGTCAGATATTTTCTGTAATTGCGCTTTCAAGCATCTTCTAGACGGATATTCGTGCGTACGTTCACAAATAATAATTCATTGATTTCATTCATTCGTTTGCACATAGGGCCTACTAGTAACAAGAATAGATACAATAATCATTTCATAAATTATGCACTTTTCACGATGGTCGCTGTCCCGGGGGGGGCACTCAAATTTTTTTTTTTGGTAGGGTGTGCCACCACCAGTTTTGAACTTGAGGTCTAAGGAACTGATTGGCTAGCCAAAAAGGAGGGTCTAGGGAACTGATCGGCCGGTCAAAAAGGGGGGTCTTGGGAACTGATTGACCTACCAAAAGGGGGGGGTCTTGGGAACTGATCGACCGCCAAAATCCGAAAAATCTCGGAAACTAAACCCGCAGGCCAAACCAGGGTTCAATTTTGTTGCGTTTTTGCCACTGATTTTTGAAGGAATCGATTTCACTTTGAATTGTGCATTTAAAATAGGTCTGGTTTGGCCTATTACGATGGAAACCTCAACAAAGCAAAACAGCATTCAAATCAAAAATTACTAGACCCTGTAGACCTACAATCTATGCTATTAGCCTACTGACAATTATAGCAGCAGCCAACCATAAAAACAAACCCACAAGAATTTTTTTTTCAGTGCCGAAAAGAAAAACATTTGGACAACATTGAACTGCCATGCGTAACATGAGATGATTGAGTGAAGTGTGCAGAATTTGACACCCATTCCATCCCCGATTTCACTAGACCAGTAGATCGTAAATTACCTTTTAATTCATTGTTTATGGAGAGCTGCAAGGATGTGTACATAATTATTTAAGGTACTTTTCCTCATATTTGGCAATTTTATTCCCAAAAGAGATCTCAAAATCATTTATTTCTAGCTAAATGTTCACCAGCTGGAGGCATCGCGGCCGGCGCAGTTGTCCAATGTTTACAAACAGTCAACCAGTGTTGCCACTATAAAAGGAGCCCAAAATCCCACCCAAAGTTCACTTTACAATGTGTTTCAATGGGGAAGAAATTAATGGAAAATTCCCTTTAAAGTTTTTGGGCTCGCAAAAGTAGCTTTTGGGTCTGCTTTTGGGCTTGAAATAGTAGGACAGAAAACACGCCTCTCAAGATGCCGATGAGAGAGCGGAAATCGATGATCTGAGGGTCTATGGAACGGCTAGAAAAATTTTGGGGCTTCAGAGCGGGCAAACAATGAATTCAGAGGGTCTAAGGAACGGCCAGCGGCTCTGAAAAAGGGGGTCGTCGCCGCGGCACATACACGTATAGCTGGGAAATGTGAGTGCCCCCCCCGGGGTCGCTGTGTAAGGCCAGGTAGTGGTGCAGAACTTTTTGAATGCCCCTGAAGAAGTCGTCTGCAGGTCGCGCAGTATGCACCAATCGCCTAGGGAACTAAATCACGTTATCAATAAATCTGCATAAAAAACAGGTGTTTATAAAGCATAATTTTTAATATTTATGTAAATTGTAGGTATATTTTTTTTATATTATGTAAATTTGGAGAGTTCGAAACAACGAAACAGACAGAATATATGCAGGGATATATGCAATATATGTTTTAAAGGTCGCTTCGTGCGGGACACTCTTAATGCTAGATGGGCCCAGACTCAAACAAAATGCTCAAACCAGGATATTATAAATGCCTATAATATTGGCCCTATATGAAAAGAAAAGAGAAAAACGGGGTTTAAATGAAAACAGAAGGCCACGCCCAATAATCAAGGGAACAATTTATACAGGCAAAAATATTTAGGTCGTACATCTAAACGTGAATGAACATGATGAAATATTCTTAATCATAATTTTTTTAATGTAGCCTACTATTATAAGCTATTCTGATATTTCATTTGCTGTAAAGGACGAATTGGTCAGTTTTCAATAGAAACCTGCCAAATTTTATTTGAAAAACTAATCAGAGGGGGACATAACTAGCCCTTTTTAGCACTTCAGAGACGAAGAAGAAGACGAAGACGAAGAAGAAGATGAAGAAGAATTGTGTACCAAATTGCATGAATCCCATTTGCCATGTTTGTAAAATAAAAAAAAATGCTTCTGAGTACCAGGGGTGCAAATTGTGATTTCTTCCTCAGGAGCAAGGTTTTTAGGCTCAAGATTTCCTCAATCATACCAGACATAGAGTATGTTTGTTCTGCACTTTGAAAGATGAGAATGGTAACTTTACATGATTTTTTTTAAAGAGACTACATGTAAAATCTTCTAACTTTCAAAAGGGGCTTTCTTTGGGAAAGTGTGCGAGCGTAGCGCGCATAGTTTGGCCAATGATTGGTGTGAATTTACTGGGACACGGGCTCCTTTCCTCTTCCTTTGCCCACCCCCCCAATTTTCTCTTTCATTTTTGTCAGAGGAAGCACTTTTCTCTTTCATTTTTTTGTCACTCAACCCGCCCCCCCCTTCTAATAACTTTTCATTATCAAGAAATTCCGACCTCTTTTTTTTTTGCGTTTGGTCTTTCTTCTTCTGAGTGTTCTTTAACAATATCATTTAAAAAATTTCATTTGAAAGGTACAAAGATTGAATTATTTAGCACTAGCATCTGTGTGCAGCACGCCCTTAGTTTTAACGTCCTCAATTTTGGCATCAATAGGGAATCAAATTTGCATATCATGTTTGATTGGTTTGGCCCTCTCTATTTGTTTCCCTTTAATTTCCTCAAATCGTGCTTCGAGCCACTTCACTAGGATCCACAACATGTTCATCTATCAGAGGGCACAGTTCTTTAAGCCCATACATTTGTACATTTATTGAATGATCTTAGAAAATTTGGGTACAAAAACTCATACTCTTCAACTTGAGGTCAAATTTTGCACTATGAGTGTTTAATTGAGGTTATTGAACTATGCCATTGGGATGAGGCCATTGTGGTCCATAGGTGCTTGCTGACCCCTGTATAATCTCCATATCTGTAACCATGTTTGGTTACTGCCATTTTTATGTTATACCTCTTAATGTTGATGAGTCCATTTCAATATCCTAAAACTTGTTCAGTGCTTTATATTCTCTTAATGTTCCTTACAATTTTCAGGTTGTCATCTTCTCACTGGCACTTCTGATTTTTTTATGACTTTTTTCCATACAATCCTGAATCCTCATTGCCTTCACTTAATAAATTTCTTCAGATATGTGCCCTTCACCTGCCTTTACCCAACTTCTTTTTTTTCCTGATAAATTACATTGAACATGTTGAATACCTCCTGATGATAAATTGTAAATTTCCTCAAATATGCATTGTTAATCATATCGATATTCTAACACCAAACACCTTCCTCTTTTAGCTCTTATGTCTTAATCAATCATGTGAATTCCTTAATATGTGACGTGTCATGTCAAAAGGAGACACTTTTGGGCAGGATCGTAAATGGAGAAATAGCCAAAAATCTGCTGGTGGGTGATTTTTTCACAATTTGGGTTTGTTGCTAATTTGTGATGTTATTAATGTTAAAAATATTGTCTGATAGTTTCAGACCGGAATGTAACTGGCATCTTGTATTTTTTAAGACATTTTTCAAGTTAATTCCCACTCTCAACATTGTCAATAATATTTTTAAACGCCGATATCTCAATTTCCAATTTTATAATACCATAACTTCCGAACTCAATATCTTTGCCTAGGAATGTCCAAATTCATTTTGGAAAACGGCGTTGTGGAGCAAAATATCTATATATTTAAGATATGTAAAAACCTCAAAATTCATAACCTGCCCAAAAGTGTCTCCTTTTGACATGACACGTCACATATTTTGCACAAGTGTCTCCCTCTCTTCCATTCAATAGCTTCACTGCTTCACCTATATTACTTATTATCTTTTGCTGAGATCGTTTCCCTCTTCTATACCTGCTCCTCCTCCTCTTCTTCTTTCCTCTTTCCCTCTTCCTCTCCTCTTTTTCTTTTTCTTCTTCCTTCCTCTTTTTTCCTCTCTTTCTTTTTTTCCCTCAAGGCATTATTTCCTCAATTTTGACTGTCATTTCCTAGGAGCGGTGCTCCCCGCTCCCGCACAATTTGCATCCCTGCTGAGTACCCCCCAGTCAGACACCCCCCGTGCACGCTTACCTGCGCTCGTTAGCACTTACGCGCCATTTCACTGTTGTTAATGTTGTTATTATTCTGTCTCTTTTTGTGGCGCCCTCTACGGAGGGGCCACATATAGGCATGTACTTTGTGAAATCTTCTAATTTCAGTCTTGCTAGATTTACTCCTTAATTGTTTTGCTAAAATTATGCCCAGCTCAGAAATAAAACCACAATATGCTAGGATTTTATTTTATTATTGTTTTCTGATATGCACGGGATAAAATGATGTGTGTATATTCTTTGTTTAAAATACAAAATTAATGGACTTATAAAAACACCAAATAACCCGTGACCTTTGTATGGTTTAAACCAGTTTACCGCCTCTTAGAACCCGATAGACGGTGACATTTGACCATTCTAATTATGTATGTTTTGAACATGTTTGCACATGAACTAGTTGTTTACAGTGTGAAGAATCTACAACATGCTTATCTATCAGGGCACAGTTCTTTAACCCCAATACATTTGTGCATTCATTGAATGACCTTTGAAAATGTGAGTACAAAAACTCATACTTTGCAAATTAAGGTCAAATTTTGCACTATGATTGTTTAATTGAGGTTATTGATAATATAGTGATTGCACACAGTGCACCTAATCCTAAACAAACACCAATTAATTATAGTTGACCAACACAACCACTGACCAAACATGAAATCACTAATGGTTTATGTGCTTGAATACAGCTCAGTATCTTTGTGGTGACTATCTCTGATAAAAAACAAAACATTAATTAACGAAAATCAACCCTGGTCAGCAGAGAAAGGAATAAATTTGGAAGACATGACTGTGTTGAAGGTCAGAAGTTTATTTGCAAAAATAATATTTATTGTAATATGCCTAACTGCTGGGATGGGTTCCTAGCAAGGTAAAGTGAAAGAAACCCCAATGGCTATTTTGTCTGTTTAAAATAGAGTTCTATGGCCGACTTAAAGTCATAATTATGACGTAATTTTGTTATTTATTAATTAATTTTTAGCAGAATTAATAACATAAAATGGGCTGTGCCCGTTTCATGAAGAATAACGATCGATCTTACCCTTGATTTAACAGGCCTGTCAATTTCTTGGTATTGTTTGATATGAAAGGAGGGTATGATTGTTTTGTATTAGTTTAAGTATTTCCTAGCCTCTCTTAGCCACATGGTTGGCTACAAAAGACACAGAGTAGCCTATACCTTATAAACTGGCATGAGTGCGCCGACCCCAAGTTTTCAACATTTCAGGATTGTTTCTGGACGGAGGTCGGGTGAAAAACGAAATTTCGTTTACATGACTTTGTCGAAATTCGTCGTGTGACAAGAATGAGTGTATAGATGACTAGGGGGAAGCTTACTTATTTGTGTCTTCTAGTTATCCATTATATAAACTAGGCCCTGATAACGAAATTCAACAATATTCAATATCCAAAGCAATATCCTCACTACAACGGCCCCAAAAACAGAACTCCCACCCACATAATCGCAAATTGACACGAAAGCTTCATTCCATGAAGCATTTCTCTCATTTGATCATCTTCTACTCTTCCCTAAAAAATCATTATAATACCAAATCTAATCACCATGGAATTCACCATATCCCGTCCAGCTCACATTGGGCGCCACATTCCTTTTTTAAAGGAATTTTTATTTGGCTATAGTCTAATGTACATGTATTCCAAAATTCAACGGAAGTGTGCATCAACAATTTGTAAGCGCTCTTTAGCAAAGTCATTGTTTATTGAATTTACTATGACAAAATAGGCGAAAATAGTAACCTTTTGCACAAGATTTGCAATTTAAAGAGAATTGGCCATTGCTCATTGAAATGAAGCTAGCGTGTAAGAAACACTTGTGTAATGAATTGGAGACCGTAATAGGAGATGATCTATGCCAAAACCAGACCTCACTGGCTGCACTGGGCTGTGATGTTGCTGAAGCGCCATCTATAGTTTGTAACAACACTCATGTAACATTTTGCAATGCATCGGAGCTAGAGGTCGTCATTTATCGGAGAGAACTTTCTGATATATTAAGGGACAAAATTGTCATCCTAGAATTTTGCTCTGATGTAAAAACACATTTTTCAAGCAATGTCGGGGTGTGTTCACCTAATGAAGGGGTGGTCTGTAAAGGCTGTTTTAATAGGAAGTTATGGAAGTGGGCTAGCAACCACAAAACACTAAGGGACCGTTCACAAACACTTGTAAGGGGGGGCTGATGCTAAAAGGGGGGCCCTGAAATGTTTTGACCCTCCTAAGGGGGGGGCTGAAAAAAATAACCACAATTTTTCCTGGAAAAATTGAGTTTATATGCTTTTCTATGAGGTCGACCCATGTCAAAAAGGGGGGGGGGGGCTGAAATGTTTGGGTTTACATTCCTTATCTGCGGTTAAGGTGCCTTATCTGGGGTTTAGATTGTGTTATCATGTGTTTACGTCCCAGTTTATCTCCAGTTAATGTCCCTTATCTGGGGTTAAGGCGCCTTTTGGGGTTAAAACTGCCTTATCTAAAGCCTTAACTACTTTAATCTGTTTTTATTATTTTATATTCTGATGCTGTTATATTATGTTTTCTTGCCATGAATTGTAGTTTTAAGGTTATATGATGTGTAATTTTAAGGTATGCTGTAATTACTTTTCTGTTTTATGTTCAGCACTCAGAGGCTTTCGTAATACGTGCTATATAAATCCCTTGTTATTATTATTATTATCATCTGGAGCTTACGTCCCTGGGTTTACATTCCTTATCTGGGGTTACGGCGCCTTATCTGGTGTTTAGATGCCTTATCATTACTCGTCGATGGGTCGATAGACGTCACAATAAATCGGACTTAGTCACCGGTCAGTTCTACAGCATAGATATCCATGGCTAACGATGGTTAACTATGGAAACATGTTAAAGGACATCAAGAAAATTTTCTAAGTTATTTATTTTGAGCTCTTTCGAGTATCGACGAGTAATGGATATATTCTGTAGATTTAGGTTTTGTCTGTGACTGCTAATGTGAGGCCGTCGTAGGTCGTACGGGGCTCAAACTCGGTGGGTGGGTGTAGTTCTGTCCTGGCAAGAAGAAGTTTATGTTCGTTAAGTCATCCGACCCCGGGGCCCCTCCCAGGGGTCATTTGAGGTCAAATGACTAAAAACTGTCATATGGGCATGAAACTAGGTCGTACGAGGCTCAAACTCGGTGGGTGGGTGTAGTTCTGTCCTGGCAAGAAGAAGTTTATGTTCGTTAAGTCATCCGACCCCGGGCCCCCTCCCAGGGTCATTTGAGGTAAAATGACTAAAACTGTCATATGGGCATAAAACTAGGTCGTACGGGGCTCAAACGGGGTGGGTGGGTGTAGTTCTGTCCTGGCAAGAAGATGTTTATGTTCGTTTTAAAGTCATCTGACACCGGGGTCCCCTCCCAGGGGTCATCTGAGGTCAAATTACTAAAAGTGTCGTATGGGCATGAAACTTGGTAGGTACAGTCAACATTTAAAACAACATTTTTTGAAGGTCATTTTGGGGTCATCCAAGGTCACCACGGTCATCTGAGGTCAAATTAGTAAAAACTCATATATGGACATGAAACTTGGTGGGTACAGTCAACATTTAGAGTTATAAGTTTAGGTCATTTTGGGGTCATCCAAGGTCACCCAGGGGCCATCTGAGGTCAAATTACTAAAAACTGTCGTATGGGCATGAAACTGTTAGACTGTGAAGACTGTTACTTATCCAGCAGCCTTCTTGTGTTGTTAATTACAAAGTTCTGTTGCACTCTGTGGTTGCACTCAATGTTCTGGACGACTGACGTATACCCGATTCACTTACTCAGCTACGAAGATTACTGTTAAGCGAAGTCCACTGTTGACTTAAAATTATATATCCTCTGCGTATAAGACGCTTGCACAGATGACAATTTCTAAAAATGGTGCTGCTTTCACCAATCACTCACTTTCTCCAGGAAACAGGCTTTTTCTGCACGGATCCAATTTATTGACAGATGTGTTGTTGCATAAGCCACACTTCAGAAAGCAGATAAAGAGTGTAAACCCATTGCTATGGTAATTAATCCAGTTGCAATTCGCTATAGTAGTAGTGATGTAACTTGATTAATTACTATAGCGAAAGGTGAAACCATTTTTGAATGTATTGTCCTACACTAGACGTACGCTATAACCTTGCATCGCACCATTGATTATCAAGTAACAGGCATAAAGACATGGATCGTAATTCTCTGGAAATTTCACATCGAAAAGAACAGAATATTGTATTCAATCTATGATTGCACACATACACAGACATGTCAGGTGATGAGTGGAGCCTACTTAAAGTGCAGGGCAATACATTCCAAATTTATTTTCACCTATTGCTACGGTAATTAACCCTGCAATACATCACCACTTCTAAGGCGAATAATCCAGTGTCGTTATATCAGGGAAAGTGAATAAGGGAAGCCCGAGTGGAATTACGTCACGATTCTAATGATGTATAGGTCTAGACTCTAGGCGCCACGGCCATTTTGCTAGCCCTACTAGTATAGGGCCTTTTGACTGTGGTGATCCAAAACCATGCATGCATAAAACCTGGCTATGTCCAGAGAGCTGCTGCCAGTGACTGCTATTCCCCAGAAAATCTCGGGGACAGCGGTTAGTGGGTTGTGAGCTGTCACTGGGTTTTTAGCAGTTCTCAGTATATAGCATGGTGATATATAATGTGTGATATAAAAAAAAAAAAGGCCCTGTGGTAGGGCTACATTTTGCTTCCTACATTACGTTATTCTCGTGTCATAAAACTTTAGTACAAAAATATATTAACTTAAGTTTACATTTTTAAATAATTTATAATATAATTATTATATGTTGAGCATACAATATATTCTGCACTTCGATGGAATATGACTTTGATTGTTGAGGTATTATATTGTAAAAACTCGATAGTTAGCATACTATCGAGTGCTTTTGAACATGCAAATATAAAGAGCCTCAATCCCATTACCAGTAGGTAAAGCGCCGGACTAATTTCATGTTTTCAAAAGCGCTCAATAGTAAGCACATATGCTAACTATCGAGTTTTTGTGGCGCCCTCTACGGAGGGGCCACATATAGGCATGTACTTTGTGAATAGCTTCTAATTTCACTCTTGCTAGATTTACTCCTTAATTGTTTTGCTAAAATTATGCCCAGCTCAGAAATAAAACCACAATATGCTAGGATTTTATTTTATTATTGTTTTCTGATATGCACGGGATAAAATGATGTGTGTATATTCTTTGTTTAAAATACAAAATTAATGGACTTATAAAAACACCAAATAACCCGTGACCTTTGTATGGTTTAAACCAGTTTACCGCCTCTTAGAACCCGATAGACGGTGACATTTGACCATTCTAATTATGTATGTTTTGAACATGTTTGCACATGAACTAGTTGTTTACAGTGTGAAGAATCTACAACATGCTCATCTATCAGGGCACAGTTCTTTAACCCCAATACATTTGTGCATTCATTGAATGACCTTTGAAAATGTGAGTACAAAAACTCATACTTTGCAAATTAAGGTCAAATTTTGCACTATGATTGTTTAATTGAGGTTATTGATAATATAGTGATTGCACACAGTGCACCTAATCCTTAAACCAACACCAATTAATTATAGTTGACCAACACATCCACTGTCCAAACATGAAATCACTAATGGTTTATGTGCTTGAATACAGTTCAGTATCTTTGTGGTGACTATCTCTGATAAAAAACAAAACATTAATTAACGAAAATCAATCCTGGTCAGCAGAGAAAGGAATAAATTTGGAAGACATGACTGTGTTGAAGGTCAGAAGTTTATTTGCAAAAATAATATTTATTGTAATATGCCTAACTGCTGGGAAGGGTTCCTAGCAAGGTAAAGTGAAAGAAACCCCAATGGCTATTTTGTCTGTTTAAAATAGAGTTCTATGGCCGACTTAAAGTCATAATTATGACGTAATTTTGTTATTTATTAATTAATTTTTAGCAGAATTAATAACATAAAAATGGGCTGTGCCTGTTTCATGAAGAATAACGATCGATCTTACCCTTGATTTAACAGGCCTGTCAATTTCTTGGTATTGTTTGATATGAAAGGAGGGTATGATTGTTTTGTATTAGTTTAAGTATTTCCTAGCCTCTCTTAGCCACATGGTTGGCTACAAAAGACACAGAGTAGCCTATACCTTATAAACTGGCATGAGTGCGCCGACCCCAAGTTTTCAACATTTCAGGATTGTTTCTGGACGGAGGTCGGGTGAAAAACGAAATTACGTTTACATGACTTTGTCGAAATTCGTCGTGTGACAAGAATGAGTGTATAGATGACTAGGGGAAGCTTACTTATTTGTGTCTTCTAGTTATCCATCATATACCCTAGGCCCTGATAACGAAATTCAACAATATTCAATATCCAAAGCAATATCCTCACTACAACGGCCCCTAAAACAGAACTCCCACCCCACATAATCGCAAATTGACACGAAAGCTTCATTCCATGAAGCATTTCTCTCGTATTTGATCATCTTCTACTCTTCCCTAAAAAATCATTATAATACCAAATCTAATCACCATGGAATTCACCATATCCCGTCCAGCTCACATTGGGCGCCACATTCCTTTTTTAAAGGAATTTTTATTACGGTATGTTTGATATAATTAGACCGTCTGACCAGCTTGTATTCTCTTCCGCCATGCATGCTCTTTCATTTTCCCGTGGCTGACTGTTATTTTGCGCGGTGTGTTCAAATTTCCTAACTATTGCGTTGGTTTCCTCAACGTCCTGTTTGTAGACAGTGGTACCATGAGTGGATAATTTAAGTTTCGTAATCGGGCATGACTGGTCACTTCTTTATATCCGAGTAAACGCATAACATTATGGCATGTAGATTGTATATTATCAACTTCATTCATATTCAATGCCGTTCTCCATTTAACCGATGTACTATGAGAATTACGGGTGCGAGAGAACGAATTTCCTGCATTATGATCAGTATTTTGTTTTATCCAATGTTTCACAGAAACTGACATTTGGATACCAAGAAATTTGTAGATATCACTGGCAATACGCAATGGTCTATCAGCCAGGTCTTCGTAACGTACCAATAGATATCGCTTTTGTAACCAATCTGGTGTATCCAACCAGTATTTAATATTTTGTTCCAATCTTGGGCAAGAGCTTGAGATATTTTTATGCGGGTTTTCCATCATACCAATTACAAGTTTCCGTGACAGAAAAACAGCGCGTGGGTCCCGGACTAGGTGAATGATTCTTACATCTAGCGCCGGATCTTCTACAACGTCCCGTAAATAGCTAATATTTACTACTCTTATTGTTTTAATGGCAACGTATTTTTTACGGTTGCACATATTTTCCAACTTAGTTACATTGTCTGGTACGTGTCTCACAGGATTGTATCGAAGACTCGGAATGGTTCGATTTAATTGGCAAAATGATGTGGACATTTGGAACGCTCTACTATAGCGACAATCATTACGAGGAATGCGACTTCTTGGTCTCCACCAGTTTATTGGCATATTCCGAAAATCACATTTCATCAAATTCAATAGAGGAAGACGTAGAAATCGATCAAAATTAGCATTTTTGCCTTGTATCTTATGACGCATTTCATACAGAGGTTCGAAATAGTAAACAAAATCATCATTTCTATTGAATAGCTCCCCTGTAAATGAAGAGCCTGATCTCATTTGGGTGACGATAATAACACGAACTGGTTTATCTGTTGTCATGGAGACGGACATGTTATCGTAATCTATAGAAAACGCTTCTTCATAAAACGGAGCATCTTTGAAGTCGTTGGTAACATTGGAATCTATTGACAGAAAAAATAACAGACAATTAACGATAATTTAACTTTTATGAAAATACCGTAAAAACTCGATATTTAGCATATGCGCTTATTATCAAGCGCTTTTAAAACATGTAAACATGAAGAACTCTATCAGCAAAAGTGTAAATGGGGTTTGAGCAAAGCATCGATACACATAGTTATATACGAACAAATAAACCTGTAAATGTGTGTCTCAACCTCATTAGCTCAGTTGGTAAAGCGCCGGACTTTGGTACAATTTCATGTTTTCAAAAGCGCTCAGTAAGCATATATGCTAACTATCGAGTTTTTACGGTACCGCGTTATTACAAACTTTTACCACATTCACGCAATTTCTTTGTCTTTGAAATAAATTTACATAACTATAAAGTAATCGGCAGGACCGAAATAAAGTTTTCATAAGTAAAATCATGTTGGTATATTGAAGAATCACTATATAAAGTCTGCACAAAAAGTAACTCAGCTGTTATAAATACACCTGTAGATTCAGAACTAATAATTGTTTTCACAATATTTCAACATAGCGAGAAGGATGATTTATTTACACGCATTTTGATACCCCATTCGTCAAATGTTGTTCAATATTAACAACACAGTAGTGCTTTTACAGAAAAATACCCGAATTTAAAAGTTGCAGTTTACAGCGATCAATGGTTATAATGCCAGCACTGTAAACACGTAAAGCCCGCCATTATCTTCGCGCTTACTTCAAGTCAATACAAATAACTGCAACTCTTAAATTGGGGGTATTGTTCTTTCAAAACACTGCTGTATTGTCAATATTGAACAAAATTGGACAAATGGAGTATCAAAATGCGCGTAAATAAATCATCCTTCTTTTTATGTTGAAATATTGTGAAAATAATTATTAGTTCTGAATCTATAGGTGTATTTATAACAGCTGAGTTACTTTTTGTGCAGACTTTATTTCAGGATTAATTAGTTCCCTATAAAATAGGTGTTCCCTAACTAACTGCATTAGCTGCCTTTTTTGTTAACTTCATCTAAGAAGTGTTATTCATTCTCTGTGTTTGAACATTTCGTACAATGTTTAATATACAAATATTGATTGCCTGAGCGTGCAATGGTAAAAATATAAAACTGTCAAATTTGGTCTTTCCAAATTTGGCGGAGTGATATATGAATTATGATAGCATTGAATAACATAGGCAGGTAATATTGTTTATTAAATATAACTATACAAAGCCAATCCTTTTATAGCCGTTGAATAGTACAAATTATTCAATAACTCAAATTAATGTCATCGTTATATTAAACTAACCTTTTTTTCAAAATATTAAACTCGTTCTATTTCAGATTTCGTAAAACCATATATTTTAATACATGGCAGCTATATCAGCTAGAAGTTAGTACAAAGTAATCCTGAGAAATAGAGGTTCTAAATAGAACTTTCCGGGCCTAAAAAGGTTCTTTAATTTTGGAGAACCCTTAAACATGTTAAAGGTTCTCTGAAGAACCGAAAACGGCTCTGTATCACATTTTGGGCCATTTTCGAAGGTTTTGGAACCATATTTGGTTCTTTTTAGAAGGGTTCTCTAGCTGAGAGGACAACGTTCACCTTTTTAGAACCTTTATTTCTTAGAGTGCACATGTAGTGAAATTAACACTTACCTGGGTAGAACAGAAGTAAAATCAGTACTGATGATGTAAATGCTACAAGTATGATGATAACTGAGCGAATGTGAACGTTCATCTTCATCCCATGTATTCGAAGTACGATAGACCCTTGTTCTATAAATTAAAATATGATTAAAATAAGTTTGATATTGTTTTGAAATAGTTTAAATAGCAACAAATTTACCTCTTTAATACACTGTCAATGAACCTACTATGTAGACTACTAGAGAAACACTCAGGACAAAAGGTTTTTCGCCTATTTCTGAAAAGTTGATCAAATATATTTTGGTATGTAAAGAAGCCTTTAATTGTTAGCTTTAATAAACCAAAACAATTATTTCAATCGGCTCACAACTTTTGAAGATATGCCCTTTTAAAGACAAGTACCCATTTTTCACTCTGTCCACGGATAGCAAACAGAGTGGTTGGGATGGGTCATGCTGTGGAGTGGCCTGCAAGATCACCAGACCTCACACCACTTGATTTCTTCATTTGTGGCAACATCCAAGATCTTTGCAAACGTATTACTGCTATATTCGCAAGTATCCGGCGCACAAGGTTGGTACGCAACGCAGTTGATGCAATGAGGACTAGGGCTGAAACCTGTATTCGTCAAGGAGGCAACCAGATAGAGGGCAGAGCAGCACAGTAAACTCGATCACTTCAAAAGAACCAAAGACAAACTAAACAGCCCTTTTCAGGGCTACCTTTTATTCCAAAAAGAGAATGACTTTTGACAACTTAAAAGTTGTCAATAAAAAGAAAGCAAGGAAAATAAAGTAAGAAAGTAAAAAACATAATAAAACAAAAATGCATAAAATAACCGAGAAAAACATAAGTAATTGCAAGTATTAGAAAGAAGTCCACCCCACATCAATTTCGCCCAAATTAACAAAATCCATAACCCATAAGCTCCGATAAAGCCCACTGGTAAAGCCCATTCCCTAAAATAAAGTTGTTATTTTATAAAGTTATCATCGAGGAATGTTTTATATTCATGCATGGTATATGCACTTTTCAATCTTTGAAGTAGCCAAACCTCCTCCGTGGACAGAGTGAAAAACGGATACATTTCATTAAAAGGGCATATCTTCAAAAGTTATGAGCCGATTAAGATAATTGTTTCGGTTTATTAAAGCTAACGGGTAAAGGCTTCTTTACATACCAACATATACTTGATCAACTTTTCTGAAATAGGAGAAAAAGAGGGCGCAATGAGGGGCCTCTTTTTTTTTGGACACCCTGTAGATTAAACGGCTCATCCAACCCCCCCGACACTCATTGACGTGTTCATCGCAAACCTTTATTGAATCCCGCACACCGACATTGCCCGGTTAATAATTACATTATACAGCAGAGACACTGAAATGAATACCCGGGATCGATACACGTGAATGTGCTATATGCACGATTTGATATTCAGACGATAAATCTTTGGATACCGGGGTAGAAAATGATTAATATCTCCCGTAGGCCTAATTGATTTAGTCTAAAGACGCCAGATTTTGTTCCTTGCTCTTGAATATATGTTTTCAACGGATATGATAGTCGTTAGCTTGCGTCTTGAGAAAGAACCATTGCGTCTTGAACTCAAAAACTGACAAAATATTCTGATTTTATATGTACCGAACTATAGTGCAGCGTAGGCTAGCTGCACTCACTCGTGCAAGCAGTCTAAAAGCATATGACCATTGACCTCATAATGGCGTATACATGCTCACTCAAAGAGAGGTCAATTACCAGGCTATTGTCAGTAGCCTTAGTCGGATGTCCCTCGGCTCATTATGCGTCTTAAAGGTCGGAACAAAATGGCCATGCGTGGCTGTGGATTCAACCTACCATGGCGATTCTGCCATAAAGATATCGGGGCGATGACACTGTGCGTAGGCTACGATATGTCGGTCTCCGTTATAAGCATCGAGATAAAAAATCAAGTGTCCCGATTATATAGGCCTAAACGTTAATTTCAATATTATGATCTCAAACTTACCTTCACACATATTAAATCACCGAACCAACTGCTCCTTGTGTATTTACTGCACATAATATTGCCATTATACAAATGATATAGGTACCTTTGCATTAAAACACGTACACGGGTGATAACCAATCCCCTTTATATTATAAAACTGAAAGAAAACTATTATTTAAAATGCTGAGTAAACGGCACAGAACACAATATTATAGTACACAATCATGAAAGTGAAGTTATTCATTCACAGTATTACAATTGCTAAAAGGATTGTCATTGCCATTACCTTAGCCTGCATAACGCAGTTTCACAAATTACCAATTTCCTTTTGTGATTTTCCTTAAGCATGTTAAGGTGAGAATGACCCGCACTTCCTTCCTTGCTTTTACGGTTTAAGGAGCTACTTCACTTCGCCAGACAAATAACAAGAAATGTCTTTAAAAATATCCAGTGTGCCCAAGTTGTATTAGACTATGCCATGGTCGATTCTTGATATAAAATAAAAAATATGTTATTAATCATGATGAACGCAGTCAGTTGATCTCGAAATTATACTGATATTTATCACAATTAAAGTATTCAATGAATGGTCATAAAAAGTTTATATAATAGGTGACAGTAAATGTTATGTTATTGTTATTATAAACTGATTCCCTTACTTACTTTTTATTTACCTACTTTTTATTTAACATGTTAACCCACTTATACCTTACTCATAAACATATAATACCAATACCTAGTACAGATTTCAGTCTTCCGCTCTTCTCCATGGCGACTCTGTTGCTCAGTCGGCTGGAGCGTCGTGCTGGTTTTGCGAATGTCGTCGATTCGAGTCCAGCCGGGTGTACATCTTTCACCACTTCCTTTACAGTACCTGACAGTCTAAATTCTTCCACATGGCCGCTATTCCTCTGTATGCAGATTTTAGCTTAACATGACATTCACACCACGTGCAATGAGTCCGAGTGTCCTGTCTGAGGTAGAGGATGTCAACTTGTATAATGCGTCTTTGGAGCTCATATCAAGGTCTGCAGGAGGACTTGTGAAAACCTTTGATTTCAGATAACCTCACAATAAGAAATCCAGTGGTATAAGATCGGGAGATTTTGGCGCCATCCTACTTGGGGATAGTCTCCTTCGCAGCCAGTTTGGTTACGCTCCCTACACACAGGAGGGAGCGGAACCAAACTGGCTGCCGTGGAGACTAACTTGGGGATTCAAAGCAATCACATGCATGATATTGCCAAACATTGTTATGTAAGGCGTCCTGTCAATGACTGCAAAGAAAGTGGTAAAATATGACATTTTCATGTCTATTATTTAATGTTTTTAATTTTAACTTGAGGAACTGCATTTTTACTCGGCTATAACAAAAATAGCCACCGATACCTTATGACGGGTATGTGCCTACCGGCGTTGCGAAGTAGGGGCCTATCGGGTACAAAACGTTGTTTTAAAAAAATGAAAAAAGGGGTCATTGGGTGTAACATTTTGAAAAAGGGGGTTATTGGTTAGAAAATTTTGAAAAAATCAGTGAGCAAAATTCTATTTATTGTTCCAAATTTTCCGAATCGCCCCCAAAAAATTGCTAAAATAAAAGAATTTGAAAGTTTCCGCATTATATTGTGGCATTTTGATGATGCAATTCTAGAAAAAAAAAGGGGTCATTGGGTAGCCGTACCTAAAAAAGGGGGGGTCATCGGGTATGACTTTTGAAAAGGGGGTCATCGGGTATAGCCGGCTTCAAATGAGGGGCCTATTGACAGGCACATACCGTCACTTCTAAAGTTCAGTGTCCCTGGGGTTACACGCCAGTGCTTTAACAGTCAGATGTGGGTATGTGAGTATTTTGACCAAATACCACATATAGGCATACTCTTAATTTTATAGTGGCATTTTGTTTTTTAACAAACCGTTTACTTTATTTGGAGACGTTGTATTATGACGCGCTCACTATATACGCGATCATTACATGATTACCCGAAAGCGGATTCGAGTGCCGTGTAGACACTTTCTACTATTCTTTGCTTCACCTCAAGTTCGGTAGTGACATCAATGTATTTTTGGGCCCAGCATATACACTATGGACCACAATAGCCTCATCCAAATGGTGTGGTACAATAACCTCAATCAAACAATCATAGTGCAAAATTTGACCTCAAGTTGTAGAGTATGAGTTTTTGTACCCAAATTGTCAAAGGTCATTCAATAAATGTACAAATGTATTGGGGTTAAAAAAATGTGCCCTGATAGATGAGCATGTTGTGGATCCTAGTGATATACGCACCAATGTCACTAAATGAACTTGAGGCGGCTAATTATCATGATTATATGGATGCGTATCCAGGAGAACGCACCGATTCCACTGAACCGAACTGATGCAATTTTGCTCTGAGTCTGATGATAGGCCTATACGTACGAAACGGAGTGTGCTACATGTACATGTTCTGTTTTAATAAACATCTCAAAAAAAGTAACTAACCCTCCCTTAAATAATGGCCATTATTTAAAAAGGGGCTATTGTATTACAAATCTGTAAAATGCGTTGGAAGCAGAATTTATTTCTGCGCATTCACCTCATTTGATACGATAGCCCAGAAAACAATAAAACACCGGTCAATTTAAGGGATGGGGTATCAACGTTTGGACAGTATTTATTGTGGGACATTAGAGCACATCAGACATATCGAATTGCATTCTGAATACGAAGAATGTCCTTCTGATATCAAATAATTCAGATTTTTTGAAATTCGCAATGTAATACACATTTTATGGCAAATGATTAAAAATTGATACTTTTGATATTTAACAGTACTCGAAGTAAACTTTATAAATCTGATGATTTATAGCCTACTTAAAAAGTGTATGTAGGTGGGATGAAAAGCCGACGATCAATTGAAAATTTTGACCTTTCGTAGTGAAGATATGGATTTTTTCCCAAAACACCAAAAAAAATTAGGTCTTTTGGGGAAAAAATCCATATCTTCAATATGAACGGTCAAAATTTTCAATTGATCGTCGGCTTTTCCTCCCAGCTGCATACACTTTAAGAATATATCATTAGATTTATCAAATTTACTTAGAGGACTGTTATATATCAAAAATGTGCAAAATATCAAATTTTAATAATTTGTCATAAAATTTGTATTATATCGTGAATTTCAACAAATGAAAATTATTTGATATCAGAAAGACGTTCTTCGTATTCAGAATGCAATTCGATATGTCTGATGTGCTCTCATGTCCCACAACAAATACTGTTGAAACACTCAAAACAGATCCCTTAAGGTGGTACATAAATTTGTGACTATTTTTGCATTTTTTTCAAAAACTAATAACACACTGGCAACAAAAGTTGCTATAATTTTGGAGAAAAATACAAAAAGAGGCACAAAATTGGCCAGGGGTGTAGTACCACCTTAATGTAGTGAGGTCCAGATTTGATATACACAGATTTCCTTCCATTATACTGAATACAAAATCAATACAATTACTGTAACTTTCAAATCTTGGGTTACATTGATTTAAATGTACGCTGTGACGTCAATATTTAGTCAATTGCTACAAATTAGGTGTCAAAATATGCAGAAATAAATTCTGCTTCCAAACGCAGTTTACATATTTGTAATACAATCGCCCGGTTTTGAATAATGGTCATTATTTAAGGGGGGGGGGGGTAGTTACTTTTTTGAGATGTTTATTATAAGATCTGACAGAAAATGAACTGTAGGCTCCAATATTACACAACATAATTAACTGAATTACCCGAGTCCAATCAATACACACACACAAAGGTGAAATTAACTTTCAAAATACGATAAAACAGTTTAATAATTGCATAATTAATCACTGACCGACCCGTCCGCGCAGGAAAAATTTAACAATTAAAAGTCTTTATTAATAGAATACTGATTAATACTGGTGATCATAACTTTCACTCTGTGAATGACTGAGATAATTGGGTATTCCGTTACTTCCGTCCTTATCTTCATAAAATTAATTGATAACAAAAGAGACTTACGGTCAACATTAACCTTTGCCATGTTTGATATCGATTTTACAATATAAACCACTTTCAGACAAGAATCTCGTTTTAATGACTTTAAGGGGGTACTACACCCATAACAAATTTTTTGCTTATTTTTGCGTTTTCCTCAAAAATTATAGCGCATTGGTGACAAGTAAGATATGTATAATATAGGGCAAGGACTACAACTACTGCACTGAAAATTCAGCAACTCAAGGCAAGTAGTTATTGATTTATTGATCAAATATTGGTTTTCCCTCATTTTTGACTGTAACTCCACAACTGTTGTCTGCGCTGAAATAAAATTTCCAGCGTAGCAGTTGTAGTCCTTGCCCCTATAATATACATATCTTACTTGTCACCAGTGCTCTATAATTTTGGAGAAAAATGCAAAAATAGGCACAAAATTGGGCAGGGGTGTAGTACCCCCTTAATCATGTTCACTATGAATATCGATCGATCTTAGAAGGAAGAAGGAAAGAAAGAAAGAAAGAAAGAAAGAAAGAAAGAAAGAAAGAAAGAAAGAAAGAAAGAAGGAAAGAAGGAAAGAAAGAAAGAAAGAACTAGACCACCAGCCATGCCGCGACATGGCACACAAGACGGCCCGAAAATGGATTATCAACTTTTTGAACTTAAACTTTGACCATTTGGGCCGAGGCTATTATAGACTTCCACCACCATTAATGGTGCATCACTGTAGCATATAGGGGCTTAATCTGTCTTCCATAGGCTGAGATATAGCTACTTTTCCGTAATTTAAAAAAAAAATTGGCAAATTTGACGTTTTGACCCCTTAATGACCTTTGACCCCAATATAAAAAAAAACCTCATCTACACTGAGAAAATGCATTGTTACAGTTTAAATTTAAAAATCTACTATGCTTAGTTATGGAGATAAAATTCTTGAAGTTATTTAGCTTAAAACCGGAAATGACGTCTAAATGACCTTTGACCAAAAAAAAAAAAATACCGTGCATACATCGGGTAACACTAATGCATATATGAAGTTTATGTCACTCTACGTTTTGAGATAAAAAAAAATAAAAATATTTCATGATTTTTGGTTTTTGACCGGAAGCGACCCCTTAATGACCTTTGACCCCAAAACTGTAGACACCTTAAAGACCCTGGTTAGTAGCAATGCATGTGTGCTAATGGCAACACTCTGCTATGTAATTTGTAAAAACAGTGATTTTTGAATATTTTTAGCTTTCAGACCGGAAATGACCCCTTAATGACCTTTGACCCCTTATCTGTGAACTGCCTATAGACACCGACCAAAGTCAAGTCACATGACCTAAGCATGTCACCATCACAAGTTATTTGTGGAAGAAGATACATTTTATAGTAAAAATCGCATTTTGACCCCTGTGACCAGGTCAAAGGTCAGATGCAAGTCAAAGTCATATGACCTGTGCGGGCAAGGTAAGTGGTTATCCTTACCAAGTTTAGTCACAATCCATCAACCAACGACTGAGCTATAGGCACGAACGTGGTTGACAGAAAGAAAGAAGAAACAAGAGCTATATAGACATTGTCATGCGAGACATGACACACAAGCCGACCTGTTGATGGGTCAAGTTTGAGCAATTTAGAAATTTGACCTTTGACCCCTAAACTTTGACCTTTGGGGTCATAAATATTTTTAACATGTTTAGAATGTCGTAAGAATAATTCCTGTTGAATTTGAGCTCGATTGGACCAATTTCGAAATTTGACCTTTTACCCCTATAACTTGACCCTTGGGTCACGGATGGGGTCAACTGCGTTTGCATTGTGCTTAGGATGACGTAAGAATGTTTCCTGGTGAATTTCAGCTTAATCGGAACTTATACATGGATTTTGATTTTTTAAATTTTGATTGACCATTTGACCCCTTTAATGACCTTTGACCTCAATGAAAAAAAAACCTTACGTACACCGACAAAATGCATTGTTCCAATTTTAATTAAAAAATTCTAACATGTTTAGTTCTTGAGATAAAAATTCCTAAAGTTATTCAGCTAAAAACAGGAAGTGACCCCTTAATGACCTTTGACCCCCAAAATAAAAATACCATGCATACATCAGGGAACACTAATTTATGTATGATGGTTATATTATTCTGGTCTGTTTATCTTTTGAGATAAAATTTTTTTAAACATTTTTGATAATTTTGGTTTTTGACCGGAAGTAACCCCTTAATGACATTTGACCCAAAAACTGTAGGCATCCTAAAGACCCTGGTTGGTAGCAATGCATGTGTGCTAATGGCGACTCTCTGCTATGTAATTTGTAAAGACAGTGATTTTTGAATATTTTAGCTTTCAGACCGGAAATGACCCCTTAATGACCTTTGACCCCTTATCTGTGAGCACCCTATAGACACCGACCAAAGTCAAGTCACATGACCTAAGCATGTCACCATCACATGTTATTTGTGGAAGAAGATACATTTTATAGTAAAAATCGCATTTTAGCCATTGTGAGCAGGTCAAAGGCCAAATAGTGTTCAATGTCTTGTAACATGTGGGGACATGGTCAGTGGTGTTTGTGACCAAGTATGATCAAAATCGGTCAAAGCATAGCAGAGCTAGGGCGAAACGTGGCAAATCACGCAAAATGTCACGTTTTGCTAAGAAAAAGCAAAAAATCACGTTTTTGACCATTGTAGCTAGGTCAAAGGTCAGATGCAAGTCAAAGTCATATGACATGTGCGGGCAATGCCAACGGTCCTTCTGACAACGTTTAGTTAAAATACGTCAACCCGTGACTGAGTTATACGTACGAATGTGGTCGACAGAAAGAAAGAACGCCAAGAAGACAGTACAAGCCGACGTTCGTCGTCGGCTTGTAAGAAGAAAGAAGAAGAAGATCCCAAGCAAGACAGGACAAGACGGCGCAGCCTGCGCCGTCTTGTAAAGAAAGAAAGAAAGAAACTATAATAACTTCAAGGCAGCAAACCATCTGAGCACCATAGGCCTATGTGTGGGGCCAAAAATCGGAAGATTTTGCCTTGCATGGGAACTGATGTAAATCGGAGAGGCATATTTGGATATTCCGATGTCCAAAGCAAGATGTTCAGACTTCACAATGCCCGACATAATATTACTGATGCAACGTTTAATATTAATAATTCAATAAGAACCATGGCAACCTCCGCATGTGCGTATAATATCATGATCATTTGATTTGGACAAATAATTGTATTGTTGTTTTTTTAAATAAACGTAGCCTTGTTTTATTATACTAATTACTGTCCGGGGCCTATAATACTTGTATGCAGAATTGCCCAAAATAGCATTTAATTTACAAGTTTCACTTTTTTTAATTGCTATATAAGGTCGTGCGCTATTAATTGGGGGGCCAAATGCGTTACATACTAAAAAATTGAACAATTTACATGTTTTTGTACTTAAACTGATCTAATTCATAAACTGTTCATCAAAACCCTATAAAGTTATATGTCACAATAAAGCTTTGAGTACCAGGAATACACACGTACAAACAATTTGTCAATATACAGGGTGTCACAAATGTCATATAGGGTGGACAAGTTAAATTTGAGTTCAAAAAGTATACTATTTTGTTCCTCTCTTATTTACTATCATAAACACCTGTTCTGTTAAAACCTGTTTAGATGTGCTAATAACATTGTAGGCTTTCAAAGAAAGCAACTTGTAATGATGAGTTATGTTGCCTAACTGAGATACAGGGTGTTCAAAAGTTGTACATAATTTTTATGATTTTTATTACATTTTCAATCAAAACTTTTTTCCTCCATGCCCCACACAAAAACCAGTGGCATATTTGAATTCCTCATCAAATGTAAACTTTTACAGCAGTGGGGTAACTCCTTCAAGTGTGAAGTTCTTTCTTTCCACAATTTGAGCTAGATAAATAAGCAACAAAATGATACCAAAACAAATTCAGTACCCCTCTCCATTCTTGAGATCTGGGACAAAACGTCCCGAATAAAAGAAATGTAACACCTCCATCTTTTCCAATACCCCAATTCATGACGCACGACCATAAGTTTGATGTCCACCAATGCAGATGAACTTTCATTGCACCATGGTTATAAAATGGTTTGACAGCTAAATGCATGCAGAGAACACATTCATCATCATCATTCAAAATCATCATCATCATCATCATCATCATCATCCATCATCATTTGTATTTTCATATCAAATACATACATTACATACATACATCAAAATCAGATAAAATTAAATTAACAAAATACATCAAAATCAGTCATTAACAACTAAATTACACCAAACAAGACATGTTATGGAGGAGAAGGCTGATAGGTCAAAAAAGCTTGTAAAAGCCTTCCTCTATAGGAATAAAAACAAAAACAAAAATATTAAAACAACGCCAGATAAAACAACTACGGAACAAGATAAAGGACGATGCTCAAAGAAATTTACAAACCATAATTTAAGCTTTTGATAAAAAAGAAAAGAAACAGAAACCAAATCACACGTAATTTGCGGAACTGTTTAACATAATTGCTTAAGGTGGTACTACACTCCCTGATAAATGTTGTTACTAATATTGCATTTTTCTCAACAAAAAAACTACACACACTGGTAACAAAAGTTATGTATAATTGTATATTATAGGGCCAAGGAATCCAATTACTTCACTGAAATTTAAGTGATTCAAGACCAGTGTTTCATTATGTAAAGAAATAAGGTACATTCTAGCGGTCCCTCTTTTACCGCTTGTCTTAGGTCACTGAAATTCCAGTGTAGTAGTTGGATTCCTTGCCCCTATAATATACATAACTTTTGTTACCAGTGTGTTATTATTTTTTTTTATAGACAAATGCAAAATAGTCACAAATTTATCAAGGGGTGCAGTACCACCTTAAGTTGATTTTCTAGAGATTAATCCGAAAATATTTTCTTCTTTTTGGTTAGATTGTAGTTGTTACAGTGTCTTGTCGTATACTTGTGGATATCATACCGTGTCCAAATTGTCTTTAAGTAATACCGTAAAACCTCGTCTACAAACATAGTGTTTTTGATGAAAGCTAAATTAATACGATACATGCGTAAATATGCCAATACAATAGATTGGTCTTACAATAATACTTGTTTATATGCTTGGATCTGTAATTTATTTGCTTAAACTCCATAATGGCGCCTGGATTAATTTAGTTTTCATCAGAAGCACTCTATATGCTTGTAGGCGAGGTTTTACGGTATTTAAATGAGGAAGGTATAGCTCATTCATGGAGTATCTATACATGAAAACACCCAATTAAAAATATACATATCAGTGACGGTTTTTGGCAAAAATGGGTACAGTATGACTCCTGTAGTGACTATTGAAAATTAACCCCATTACCCACTGTTGACTGTGATTTCCCCCCGATATTAAGTATACAATGTAGTTCAAAATACGGCAAAACAAGGGTAAAGGGTAAAAAGTGAATAATATACGGTTAGGGAAAAATGTGTAAGTTTATTCATCACACCAATATTTCTAGCCATTGTTTTGGACACATAATTTAATGTGATTTTTCCATGTAAGTCAATCGTCAATTAGCACACCTAGGTATGTTTAATTCTCTGAATCATATAGGTCGTTTTGCTAGCAGTAACTGATATTTTGTAAGCTTTGAACCAATTGTTAACTTCTTTTAGTTCTTCATTTATAAGAATGATTTGATTTTTAATGTTGGGGTGGGAGTACAGAATCGTTGTGTGTCATCAGCAAATAGGATAAAATCTAGTACATTTGATGTGTTAGTTTAACATTTACATAGAGTATAAAATGTAGAGAGCATAGTATCGACCCTTGTGGAACACCACGGCTAATTGTGGGATAGGCTTTTACGACGGGAATTCATAACAATTAGTGGGTTTTTAGCGGGTTCGCCGTCGGAAAAGTTTAGAACTGTCAAGCTTTCGTCAGGAGTAGCTCTGACTTCTTCAGGACAAAGTACCTAAGATTGAGACATGTAGACCGCCCTTGTCTACTGATGACTCTGGAAAGAGTCGTTCACTGAAGACTGTCCCTTGTCAACAGAGAACAAGCAGATCTCGCCTATCTGCTAATATAAAGGTTTTGGTGGCTCTGAATCCACGGATAATATCGTTATGTTCAGACTCACATAAATTATATGAAACAAATATTACATAGTTTTTAAACCATTCTAATAAAATTCCATGAAATCCGTAATTATGTTCCAATTTGTGCAGAAGTACATGTATATTATGATCAATAGTATCGAATGCTTTTGATAAGTATAAGATACCTATTGTAGTTTCGTTTTCTCTCAACCATTGTCAACGGCATTTTTGATTTTATCGACAAGTTGTAATATAGCCAGCCACATGAGTTTCAGACGAAACTCAAACTGTTTGTCATTAAGGATTTTATGGGTATCAATATAATCAACACATCTGCACATGTCTTTCTATTTGGAGAAGCACGGTAGATGTACACAATTTTTGCGACTAGGATTTTTAACAGTTATTATTTTGTTTAAACATGATTGGTTCGCCTCAAGTTAAATAGTTCGCCTCAAGTTAAGTAGTGACGTAGGCTCGGCGTGTTTCGCTGATTGCAATATCGAATCACGTGCTTAAAGTGTACACACACCTGTACAATGACGGTTTATCGGCACGCTTACATCACTATCGCGAAAAAGCATTCACTACCGAATTTGAAGTGAACCAAAGAATCATATTTATCTAATCACCTTCTTTTCACTCATCAATAGCATATTATGGCATACGGCAAGATGATCATGCTGATAAGTGGCTTCTTTTTCACCATTGTAGATGTTTTATTTTGGATTCAGTTTCAGTTTAGTTTCAGTTTTTGTATAGATACCTCTGTTTTCAATTACACATTCAATATACTATTATATATAATATTTCATATAAAATAAACTTATATAATTATACAGGTTGATTTACTCTTTCAGATGATCGTTGAAACCTTAAAAATAAACTTAAAAATAAGGCATGAGAATGACTTTTTTGAAAACTGCCTAAAAAAGCGCGTGAATTCGGCCTTTAAAGGACCAAAACAGGCTGAAAAATTGAAAATGCGTAAATTTGGACAACAAAATTGCCTGAATTTAGGCAAAAGCCTGAAAATTCTCATGCCTGAAAAATAGGCATGTCACATTAAAACATTCCGTATCTTCATCGCAACATACACGGTGGGACTTCTTCGTATCCGTCAATATCCCACGGCAAAGTCACCGATACACAGTTATCCAATGACGTCACATCATGCCACCAAAATGGCGGCATATACAATAATTCACCAGGCTTCAAAATACACGTGTAAGGTTGAGCTTCCTTAAGCTTTGAAAACAATGCTGCATAGCTGCTTTCGTTAATGCGTCTCAAATTTATACGGCTTGTATGAGCTCGATCTGAGTACGTAGGGTGCGGATACAGAAATGCTGTGTCTTCGTGAGAAAATAGTACAAGTTCTTTCCGACCGGAGATTTGTGCTAAAAGTCCATGGTTACGATCATAATGTAATGGAGTGATATTGCCTCGAGTACCAATCCATAGTTGCATAGTTTTGCAATTAAAGATCCGAGAGTGCATTTCTTGAAACATTGTTTGCCTCATGTGGATATCATCGTTTTCCGCTACTTCACCATCCGAATCTGTATGCTTCTGGACTTCTACCTCTTCTGCAAGCTTCTTCTTGACATCATGATCCTCCTGTACGCCATCACTTACATGTACATCATCATCATCACTCAAACTTATTGGAGAAAGAAAGTCTTCCCAAACAGCCCTCGTTTCATCCGTTTTCTTGTCGATGTTCATGTTCATATCTGTCTCTTTCTCGATAAACATATCAGTATTCTGCCCGTCACATTGAGGAATCTTGTCCTCATTTTGATCATGACGCCCATTGCTGTCCTTCACTTTAGATACCAACAGAGTAAGCAATTCATCAACTTGCCTCTGTTGATCAACATCACAAAAGAGGACATCAGGCATGGAGAAAGTTCTGAGATAGTACCTTGTGTGATCGTCATCTGCGGTATCAACCGCAGTCTCCAGATCATCTGGGAAGACATGAGATGCGAATTCCTGTGCAGACATGGTCACAAGCTGAGTTACATCAGGATGGTTGATGAAATGCTTGTTATCCTTGGAAACAAACACCTGAAGTCTGTCTTCATAATTCAACTTGAGAACATTGGTTAGATATTGCGGAGTCCATTTTGTAATCGGACTCCAGGTTGATACGATGTCAGGGATAATAACAGGTCTCTGGTTCCTGTACTCTCTCATAAAAGTTGTGTAATCTAATTGGTATATTCGAGGTATTGGAAGTGCTTTCTTCCTATAATTCAAAGCCATGATGAACGTCAATAACAAAACAGAACGCTAATCTCAATTAATAGTTGCTTGTTGAAGATGATAGTAATACTATACCTTAGCTATTTGAAGAAATTCAGAAATTTTCAGTTCAACGATGATTAAAATGCACCATTCGAACTTTGCAGCATATTGCACAATATTTTGGCAAGATAAATCGTGTATTGCTCTAAAGTTCAGCTCAAACACGATAGCTACGCGATGCAGGCCCTGTAGGCCCCTACGTGATGTAATCCTGCATAAAACGCCACGTTTTCATGGCGATGAAAAACGCTTTTGATGATGAAACAACCCAAAACATTGTAGATTGTTAATCAACTGATTTTCCAAAAGTACAGAACTCAAGAAATTCACGGAGTGATGCTTGGTGATGTTTAACGACGAGTGATTTCCAGCGATGATCGTGCCAAATCTGTCTGCTTCTGTGAAGAGAAAAAGTTAACAAAGTTTTTTACTAAATTCATAAGCAAAACATTCAATAATCATCATGGCGATGGGGTGATACTACTTGTTTGGGATCGACTCGTTATTCTGAAGGACCACTATTCCGAAGGGTCATTTCTCCGAATATAAATTTTATAACAAGGATCGTTATTCCGAAAGGTCAATACTCCGACGCCGAAGGGTCATTACTCTGAGAAGGTGTATGACCCTTCGGAATAACGAACCTTGTTGTAACTTCGGAGTAATGACGCTTCGAAGTAATGAAACTTCGGAGTAACGACCCTTCCAAATAACGAACCTTCGGAAATGGGTCCTTCGGAATAACAAAGCGTAACCACTTGTTTATCTTACTAGAGACATTTTGCAGTGACATAATCTCCCAACACCCACTTCGAAATTCAGAAACACACAATTCTTCTCTCAATATAAAAAGGAGCAAGACAGTTTTAATAGAATAATGGATTTTTGTGGTTACACATCTCCTCATTATTCTAAACTAAATTACATACCGTATTTCGTCAAATAAACGCCCCCGGGGGCGTTACATTTTCCCAATGGGGGCGTTTATTCAAGGTCAATTTTAGAACAATAATTCCCGTTAAAATCATTAGGTAAACTTAAAACTCACGCTAAATTGACGAACTATGAACTCGAAACACGGACTTCTGGTTCACTTCCGGGTTTCCAATCCAGATTTTCGCCAATTATTGACGCTATTATCGACCATGTGGGCAACTTGGTAAGCTTACTACACAAGATAGCATGGAAATATCGGCATTTTTTAAACATCTTGGTTGAAAAAAGTGGTGGGGGCGCTTATTTGAGAGGGGGCGACTATTTGACGAAATACGGTAATTGCCGTCTTCAGTAGATATCAATTAATGAAATCATATAATTATTGTCTTCAGTAGACAGCAATATTAAATGACATTTAATTACTTTAATCATTAGATAGTAATAATGAATAACATTTAATTACTGTTAGTAGATATTAAAGGAGGATTTCGTGATCCTAGCATCCTCTATTTATGTCATTTTTCATTAGATATCCACAAAAAAACCTATTTCCAAAATTTCAGTTGATTCCGATTTTGCGTTAGCGAGTTATGCATAATTATGTGTATTACACTGCTCCATAGATAATGCGTTGTAATTTCGTTCTGGTGCACCAGAACGAAATTCAAATTTCACGATATCTTTGCTAAACGAATTAATCTGCAAGAAATATTTTGTACATAAACATTATGTAGCCAGAGGTTTCCAGTGATATAAAAATCTCAATTTTTTTTGAGAAAAGTGGGGGATGAGGCTGTGGATCACGAAATGCCCTTTAATAATAAATTACATAATTACAGTCTAGGAGGAAAAGCCGTACGTTTTGATCATTTGAAAATGTTCACCATTCTTATTGAATTTTTCTCCCCTCTCCCTAATTTTACCACGGCTTGTATTATTGCACAGCTCATATAAATCTGCAATGGATATAGACTCAAAATGGATACAAACTAGTGATTCCGCATTGACTACATGTAGTACAGGGATCTATATGATGATTTTTATATTGGGTGGTATCATCTAGAAAGGATAATTAATTCAAATTGAGAAAATATTCTAGTATGACTTATTGTACTACGCATTGACCAGGGTAAAAATAAAACAAAACCAATTTTACTAGTTTTGACGAGCATGCTTATGCAATACCGTATTCACTCGATAGTTAGCACATGTGCTTACTATCGAGGGCTTTTGAAAAAAAGAGCAAAAACGAAAAAATATGAACAGCGCCATCCACAAAAGTGACAAAAGTGTAAAGGGTTTTGAGCAAATCATCGATACACATAGCTATATACGAACAATTAAACCTACGAATTTGTGTGTTAACTACATTAGCTCAGTTGGTAAAGCGACAGACTTTGAATCATCTTAAGAAGAGCGAACTGAGCAGGAGTTCGAGGCTCGTTATAAACTTTTCCGTTGCTTTATTTTTATTTTGGGGTTTGAGCTTTTCTTGATAAATTTAATCTTTGTTTTTCATTTTGTTTCTTTATGTTTTTTATTTGCTTTATTTTGTTTTGTTTTTTCTTTTCTTTTCTTTTTCTCCTTTCTTTCTTTTTTGTTCTATTCATACTGGGGTCATGGGTTATTTATTCAAAACATACCTATATACGAACAATTCAACCTGCAAATATATGTCTGAACCCCATTAGCTCAGTTTGGAAAACGCCAGACTTCGAGACTCGATGAAGTTCAAATCTGTTCAGTATTTCACTATTTAGATTTTTTTTCTCTGCCATGTTTGTTTTACAGGTCTTTTTTTAACTACGAATATAGGCCTACATTTGACAATTCTTGAAGGTTTTTTTGTGGGCTTTTTATTTATTTATTTATTTATTTTTACCAAAGGAACAATTAGAGATCAGTTGGATTAAAGTGGAGTGGTTACATAACTCCTTGGTAACTGGATCACGCACCTTTTTGAAGGCAAATAAATATGCTCATTTCGTTCTAATAGACAAAGTGATAATCGGATTACACGTAACACTTCGCTGGCGAATAATTGGATCAACTTTAAAATTTCACCCCTACATCCAATTTCATGCATTTCTGCACCCATGCATGCTACACCTCAATGGCAGACATAGCTGCTGGCATAGGCGTAGATCCCGGGGGGGATGGGGGGGATTTATCCCCCCCCAATATTTTGCCAGGGGGGATGGTCCATACAATCATCCCCCCCAATGTTGACGCCTGATAATGGGTTTCTGACCAAATTAACCTCATATTTGCACATTTTAGCCCCAAAAGTGCAAATTTTCGCAAGCGCTTTCACAAGATTTAATCTACTTTTACACCACATTTCATCAGTTTAGCTTCAAAATAGCAAAAATTTTCGCGCGCTTCGCGCGCATTTATATCATAAACTTATTTTGTCGCCAAAGGGTGCTGCATTGACTAGACTTCAAGATTTTTTTTCAAAATTCATCCCCCCCAATGTCAGTAAGAAATCTACGCCACTGCCTGCTGGGACACAATAGAACAATAAATGGCGTTGAATGCCATAGACTTTGTGTTGCGATCATATCGATCGTGGTGCAGAACTCAAAAGCCTGATCCAGCTGACAGTGATAATCGGGTTACACGTAACATTTCCCTTGCGAATTGCTACGCATAGTCGTGCTAAAAGTTGGTCGATACATGTTGAACTCAGCACAATTCAGAAATACGCGTTTTTGCTTTGAAAATTCTCGGTCAAATAAAAACTTTTTTTTCAGTAATGTTGAATAAAAATGTTGAATAAAAACATAGTTGTTGGATAAACATTTGAAAAAATCCCGGTGTTAAAATTAGGCACGAAATTGTTTCCTGTTTGATTTTGATAGGACTCAGCTTCACCTAGACTGCGGAACTTAGTCCTCAATGATAGTCAGTCATTTATCTTTTGGTCGTATGACTATCATGATACATCTCCGAGGAGCAATTTCAGACAATTGCTTGGGATTACTGGGGCAGAGGTTAATTGAATCCTTTCATGACCACTGATGCATAGTCAAGTCTGACAAGGACACTCGCACGAATTGAAAGACCATGTCACTCTCGACAAAAGAATGCATGCATGTCAAAGGTCATACGACACCAATTGGTGTTTGTTATGCTCATCGAAATATGTACAGTAGGTCCCTTCATTGTAATGTCCTTCCATACTTCTCCAACCCACTTGGTGATCAGAATTTGTCTTTGGCTTGCTGTTATGTCATTGTTGGCGTATTTTTGGCCATTTAATCAGGGACTGGAAACAGATTATTGTCAAGCTATTGTTATCAGATTATCTTTTCGACCTTCGATTGTATGCGAGTTGCGCCGAGTGCGCTATGTTTGAATTTTATTATTTACTCATGTTGCCCTACTATTATAAAAAAAACATCAAAATATTCCAATATCTTTTTTAAGTTATGTAAAATTGTGTAAAATGTCTATCCTTTGTCGAACACAATTTCTGTGTAGCATGGAAAATTATTTACATAGGATTTTGAAGACAAAATGTGATAATTTTGTGGAGATACAGAATGCTAGAACAAACAAAATTATATTTTTTCTGGAATGTGTACACCGTACGCTTGGTATTCCTACTGATTTCGATACTGAAATAATTCTTAAGATGATGTTCTTTGAAGATTTATGTTGGCATTTCTAGAGTCTGTCATTATAGGCAAACATGTAGGCTCATTTCATGAATGTACAAGACAAGCCACGCGCTGTGTTGTAACTGTGCTTGATTCGCACCAGGGTCGATTGATCAACGTATTATTCATGCTTGCTCAACTGAGGATAATTTGTAAACCAGCAACTCGCATGGTACAATGGGTGGAAGCCGTTTACAGTCCCTCCATATAGAGGCCTTGCATGTGACGTATCATCCCGTAAATATGGCGGACTACTCAAATGCATTCAATAAAAGCATGATTGCAATCTACCGTGATAGTTCGTCTCACACACATAACCCTGCACTACGATCAAATAGGTTGATGACAACATTTGATTGAATGGACTGCACTCCGCTATAACTACGGTGAAGGACACCGGTTCAAATCCTTTGTCCGGAGCCAATCGATAATTTCATGCAGGGCCTCTATACAAGGTCCCTGATTCCATAAAGCACACAATGTAACAGGCACAATTGAATCGGAGCGGGATTTTACATGTTACACATTGAGCGTGTTTATAGTGAGACAATCTTTCCGTTATTTAGCTAAACTACCGCGCAGTCTAGATTTGCAATGGTTTGTAAAACATAAACAAATATAGACTGCGTGGCAGTCCAGCTAAATACCGCATAATCTGGCTCCCTATAAACACGCTCTTTGTTTTTTTATTTTTCGTATTGCACAAAATCATAAAAGTATAATGGATAACGTTAAGATTATAAAATGCAAAAGATTTCTTTGTGGTTAAAAAGCATGTCCATATCATGTTTAAGTCGCAGTTATTGTGTCCTTCTTGATGTAAAACGAAGTCAGTATTTTGAAATAGACTGCGGAACTCAGTCTTCAATGATAGTCATTTGATAGAAGGGAACCATCATCAGAGCCTTTGAAAAATATGGAATTTCTGTAGCGTGTAATGGCAAAGAGGACCATGACCACCTCGTTTTAACATTGAGGGCATACACAACTACATTGTTGAATAAACAGCCCATGACCCCAGTATGAATAGAAAAAAAAGAAAGAAGAAAAAGAAAAGAAAAAAAAAACAAAACAAAATAAAGCAAATAAGAAACAATAAAGAAACAAAATGAAAAACAAAGCAAAAAAAGATTAAATTTATCAAGAAAAGCTCAAACCCCAAAATAAAAATTAATCACCGGAAAAGTTTATAACGAGCCTGCAACTCCTGCTCAGTTCGCTCTTCTTAAGATGATTCAAATTCTGTCGCTTTACCAACTGAGCTAATGTAGTTAACACACACATTTGTAGGTTTAATTGTTCGTATATAGCTATGTGTAGCGATGATTTGCTCAAAACCCTTTACACTTTTGTCACTTTTGTGGATGGCGCTGTTCATTTTTTCCGTTTTTGCACGTTTTCAAAAGCCCTCGATAGTGAGTGAATACGGTATGAGCTTTTGTGATACATCATTATTCATTACATGTAGGTTGCATGCAGATGCCGGAAGCGATGCACAGGCACTCGCGTACTTGTATTGAAAATCCTGAACGGTGAATGAATTGAACATACTGCAATAACTGCATAGTGCACGATATAAAAATAACACAGATTTATTCCACTGGTGCGTCATTTTAGTTTCTACGGACTTCCACAGAAAAAACGTAAGGTGTAGAACATACCTGCAAGTCGCTTTAAATAGCATTTATTTATCAAGCTACGGATCAAAACGGAGTTCATCGTTCCGCACGTCCCAGGTCAGCATGTAAACAAATTTGACCTGCAAAGCGTTTGGTAATCCATGTATTCCAGCCGTTCAAGGTACCTATGAATAATTAAGCAGGTGACGTATTTACCAACTCTAAGGACGTAGTGTTTCGTCTGTTTCGACGAATACAACTCTTTGAATGTCAATTCTAATGAATATTACTACTACTATCAATCAATCGTTGTTAATTATTAAACAAAAGAATTATTATTATTATTATTATTATTATTATTATTATTTTTACATTATTTAAAAAAAAAAAGTTGGTATTTATACAGCGCCTTTCACATGTGAACATGTACCAAAGCGCTTTACATTTATTCCGCCGTTATTAGAATATGTCAGCTGCCATACAATGCCCAAGGCATGCTCATACCTTTGGGCGGCGCTCAATGGACAGTATTCATAACAGCTCCCCATTTCACACCTGGGTGGAGAGGAGTAATCGAGATAAAGTGCCTTACTCAAGGGCACAACACGATGGCGTCGCCGGGGCTCGAACCCGTAACCTTCAGATTATGAGTCCTAGCCCGTTCCGCTCGGCCACCGTGCTCCCGGTGTAAATAATTTACATTATTATTATTATTGTTAGTGTAATTGTTGTTGTTATTATTATTATCATTGTTATTATTATTATTATTTACATGATATTAATGATTGCTATGATGATGATGTGGATGATAATGATTCTGATGATGGGTTGGATGATTCTGATGGTCATGATGACTCTGATGATGCGAATGATGACTTGTGTGATATAGGGATGCTGATAGATGATGATGATCATGATGCTGATGATAATGTTGATGATGCTGATGATGATGTTGCTGCTGCTGATGATGATGCCGATGCTGCTCTTGATGATGCTGCTGCTGTTGATGATGATGCTGACGTTGCTGATGATGATGCTGCTGATTATGCTGCTGCTGATGCTGATGCTGATGATGCTGCTGACAATGCTGATGCTGATGATGCTGCTGCTGATGATGTTGATGCTGCTGCTGATAATGATGCTGATACTGATGATGCTGCTGCTGATGCTGCTGCTGACGATGCAGATGCTGATGCTGCTGCTGATGATGCTGATGATGTTGATGATGATGATGATGATGATGATGGGACTGATGATGATGCTGATGATGATGATGCTGCTGACGGTGCTGATGATGATGCTGATGATGATACTGCTGCTGCTGACGATGCAGATGCTGATGATGCTGATGTTGATGATGATGTTGATGATGATGCTGCTAGCTGCTGATGATGCTGATGATGCTACTGGCGATGCTGATGTTGCTGCTGATGATGATGCGGCTGCTGCTGCTGCTGATGATGCTGATGATGCTGCTGCTGACGATGCAGATGTTGATGATGCTGCTGCAGATGATGCTGCTGATGTTGATGACGATGTTGATGATGCAACTGATGATGGTGCTGCTGACGATGCTGATGATGATGTTGATTATGCTGATGCTGCTGATGATGCTGCTGCTGACGATGCGGATACTGCTGCTGATGATGATACTAATGATGTTGATGATGATGCTGCTGATGACATTGCTGCTGATGATGTTGATGCTGCTGACGATGCTGATGTTGATGCTGCTACTGATGATGCTGCTGCTGATGATGCTGATGATGATGAAGCTGCTGCTGATAATGATGCTGCTGATGATGATGCTGATGCTGATGATGATGCTTCAGACGATGCAGATGTTGATGATGCTGCTGCAGATGATGCTGCTGATGTTGATGACGATGTTGATGATGCAACTGATGATGGTGCTGCTGATGCTGCTGACGATACTGATGATGATGCTGATGATGCTGCTGCTGACCATGCGGATACTGCTGCTGATGATGATACTGATGATGTTCATGATGTTGATGATGATATTGATGATGCTGCTGATGACGCTGTTGATGATGATGTTGATGCTGCTGACGATGCTGATGTTGATGCTGCTGCTACTGATGATGCTGCTGCTGCTGATGCTACTGATGAAGCTGCTGCTGCTGATGATGCTGCTGCTGATGATGCTGCTGACAATGCTGATGCTGATGATGTTGATGCTGCTGCTGATAATGATGCTGATACTGATGATTCTGCTGATGATGATGCTGCTGACGATGCAGATGCTGATGATGATACTGATGATGTTGATGATGATGCTGATGCTGACGATGCCGATGATACTGCTGATGATGCTGCTACTGATGATGTTGCTGCTGACGATGTAGATGCTGCTGATGATTCTGCTGCTGCTGACAATGCGGATGCTGATGCTGATGATGATGATACCGATGATGTTGATGATGATGTTGATGATGCTGCTGATGATGACTGATGATGATGATGATGATGATGATGATGATGATGCCTCGGATGATGACTTGCATGATGATGCTGCATGATGACCGGAGCATGATGATGACATGCATGATCAGCAGCAGTATCATCACCATCAGCAGCAGCAGCAGCATCAGCATCATGATCAGCAGCATCATCAGCATCAGTATCATCAGTAGCAGTATTAGCATCATCAGCAGCAGCATCAGCATCATAATCAGCATCATCATCAGCAGCAGCAAAATCAGCAGCATCATCATCATCAGCAACGTCAGCATCATCATCATCAACAGCAGCAGCATCATCAACAGCAGCAGCAACATCTTCAGCAGCAGCAGCAACATCATCAGCAGCATCATCAACATTATCATCAGCATCATCATCATCTATCAGCATCAGCATCCCTATATCACACAAGTCATCATTCGCATCATCAGAGTCATCATGACCATCAGAATCATCCAACCCATCATCAGAATTATTATCA
Source organism: Amphiura filiformis (assembly GCF_039555335.1). Classification (NCBI taxonomy): domain Eukaryota; kingdom Metazoa; phylum Echinodermata; class Ophiuroidea; order Amphilepidida; family Amphiuridae; genus Amphiura; species Amphiura filiformis. Next base: position 77,818,306 of record NC_092631.1, read on the forward strand.
TCCACATCATCATCATAGCAATCATTAATATCATGTAACTACTAACTAATAATAATAACAATAATAATAATAACAACAACATTAACAATAATAATAATAATGTAAATAATAATAATAATAATAATAATAATAATAATAATAATAATAATAATAATAATAATAATGATTCTTTTGTTTAATAATTACCAACGATTGAATGATAGTAGGCCTAGTAGTAATATTCATTAGAATTGACATTCAAACAGTTGTATTTGTCCCCGTATTCGTCGAAACAGACGAAACACTACGTCCTTAGAGTTGGTAAATACGTCACCTGCTTAATTATTCATAGGTACCTTGAACGGCTGGAATACATGGATTACCAAAGAAAGCGTTTGACCTTTAAAATGTGTTTGATTGCCAGTTCGATTTCGCTACGTATACCCATGAGCAGTGAATGAAAATCACCATTGTTTTTTGTGAAGAAATGTTTCATTCGTTGAATATGGACTGTTACATTCAACATCAACGAGGAAGAGATTGTTTGTTTGTTTGTTTAAACGGTTGTTGAATGGACAAAGAACCGCGAATATGCCTATCGTATGGAATTGGAGAGGTGAATTCCCGGGTGAATTGCATTTTAATGTTTAAAAACATTAAAGGCCCATGCATTGAGTGATTCAAGTGAAAGAGTAAAATAACACTTTGTATAATTATTGCTTAAAAGAAAAGGACAAGTCATTAAAATTTCATTTTTTAAAAGGGCATTTCGTGATCTACAGCATCATCCCCCCACTTTTCTCAAAAAAGTTGAGATTTTTATATCACTGGAAACCTCTGGCTACTGTTTATGTACAAAAAATTTCTTGCAGATTAATTCGTTTGGCAAAGATATGGAGCAGTGTAATACACATAAGGGAACGTTCATATACTGCGCCAAGAAAGTATCCTTACACTTGGAAAAATAATCACAATTTCAAAACTGAACTATATTGGGGTAAATTTGTTTTTTTAATAGATGCACTATCTAATCCGGCACATTTTGACACCCCATTGAATCCAATGTGACTTCAAGAAGCAAAGTTACAAGCATTTGATTAGCCGAAGGTCCAGTTTTAAAAGTGACACTCTGGCCTATTCAAAACTCCACGGACTAGACATTTGGTTTGAGAGTGGTAAATGGCTAATTTGTGTTTGCCTTTAATTTAAAACAAAAGGAACAAAAGAAAACTGAAATAAAAGAACTGACAAATAAAATGCAAGTAATGAAAAGTGCAGAGAATTAAAAACTGAAATTAATACTGCTTTAAATAAAGCTTCATTGAAGAAACTGTGCAGTCTCTTTAGCTCTCTTTGTTGCGCTTGTTGGAATCTTTTTGCGCCTTGTATATAGGCCAATTTGTCACTTTTAAAACTGGACCTTCGCCTATTCAATTGCTTGTAACTTTACTTCTTGAGGTCACATTGGTTTCAATGTGGTATCATAATGTGCAGGATTAGATAGTGCATCTATTATAAAAACGAATTTACCCCAATATGGTTCAATTTTGAAGTTGTGATTATTTTTCCAAGTGTAAAGATACTTTCTTGGCGCAGTATATTATACCTTGGTGTGTGTGGGGAGCTGGCAAATTCCATGGGGGTCAAAAAGTTTTCACCTTGCAAAAAGGGGGCCAAGAAAGTTTTGACACCCATAGGGGGGGGGGTCAAAAAAGTAAAATACAAAATTTTTGCGGGCTACGCGCGCACATTCTCCATTTTGTCGCAATAAAATTAACCCTTTTCATCCAGATCATGGGCAAAAATAGTGTAAAATACAAAATTTTTACGCGCTACGGTACGCGCGCACATCGTCCATTGAGCCTGTTTTGAAGCTCAAGACATGTACGGTCTCTTTAAAAAACAAAACCGTTATTATGTATGTACGAGTATGTTAATCAACTGCAATTGTTTTTCGTCTGTGCCCCCGAAATTTCATTTTGCCCCCCCATGACCAAGAAAGCTGGCTACGCCCCTGATCAATCCATGAAATAACTTGTGAGACCTGGTTTGAAAGCAATATATTTTATGATGTCATGAACTTATGGACAATTTAGGCCTATAGACGTAAGGCCTGTAAGAGTGACACTGATAAATGATAAGTGTATCGCAGATCTTTTTGTTAAATTTGTAACAAGGTTGAAACTGCTTGTGGAAACAAGAGCAGAGTAGGCCTATTTTAAGCATACCTTCATTATGTGTGCAGGTAGGGGTGGGGGTGTGTGTGTGGGGTGGGGGGGGTACAAAAAGTTTGGGCGTATGATTAAAGGGGGTCAAGAAGGTTTTGAGTCCATAAAGAGGGGGGGGGGGGGTCTAAAAGTTTAACATACAGACAGAGGGGGGGGGGGGTCAAAAAGTTTTGACATACCAAAATCAAAATTTTTCAGCCCCCCACCAAAGTATTTATGAACGTTCCCTAATCATGCATAACTCGCAAATGCAGCAAAATCGGAATCAACTGAAATTTTGGGAATAAGTTTTTTTCGTGGATATCTACTGAAAAACGTCATAAAAAGAGGATGCTAGGATCACGAAATACTCCTTTAGGCCTAATTGAAAAATTTGGCAAAAAACAATAACTACAAGAACAAAGCAAACAAACAAAACAAACAAATGACAAACAAACAAAACAAACAAAACAAACAAACAAAAAAAACCCTGCAGTTTTTGACAAAATTAAAGCCCTATTCAATTACCTGGTAGTGTATGAGCAAGGGGACTTGGGAGGTACCACTTTGGGGGGGCAAAGCAAAACTTTTACCATAGGTAGTTGACATCATGGGATACACAAAAATGCCTGATAACAATTGAATGGGTGTAGTTTTGGCGGGAAAAGCTCATTGAACTTTACACAGGGTCAAATTTCAAACTCGCTCAAATTGAGTTAAAATCATTCTAATGTATTCCTCTAGTCACAAGGATTCAGAAAATGTATAGTTTGACATATCTAGGACGTACCGGGGTACCGTTCTTGAGTTATAACCGAAAAGGTCAAAGGTCATGTTTTTGGCTCTATAGGGGTCAAAAACATCCAAATGCTCCGGTTTTTGATAAAAGAGGTGTCAAAATGTTCGTTTTGATAAAACAATTCAAATAAGGATAGGATTGCGCCATCTAGGATGTTTTGTTAACAAAATAGGTCAAGTACCATTGAGGCCTATGACCTTGACCTATTTTGCTGTGTTACCTAGGTAACGAAACATCCAAGATGGTGCAATCCTATTGATCTTTCAAATGCCTATTTGCATAAATGCGGAACTTTTGACTTTGATCGCTTGGAGGTGTGTAGAATGATGCTGAATTGGTAAATTCGGCCCCCCCAATCTAAGGTGACGCCCAGGGTAGTGCCCCCGGTCGCTACGCTACTAAATGTACCTTTTTATACTGTTGGAGTTACTCTATGAAAAAGTGCCTCATGCCCCAAACTATCCGGGCAAACTATGTGCCAATAACCGCACCCACACATAATTTTTGCACCACCCTATAGTTGTAAAAGTGATACATGGATCGTGAGTTTCAGGCATCACTATTTCACAGTGGTTTGAGAAGATTCCGTGAAACATGAACCATTACGAGGTTATTGTCTCTATTCTCACATTCCTGATATCGTTATGAGTAATTCGCCCGGGTAATTCGTGACTATTTATATCGACATTTATACTGGCATGCATCCTATTGTCCTGAAGGTGACTTTAAAGGGATGTGGGCTTATGATTATGTGTAGACTATCATCATTTTCACAATCAATGTGGTAACTTTTGTTTCCCGAGGTTCTCAAACTAGGTATTTGTTGATATTTTGGAATTTTGGAATTTTCAACAACTTAATCACTGTTTCAGAAACCCACATACAGGCATCAACATTGGGTGGGGGGGGTGATTGTATGGACCATCCCGCTGGCAAAACATCCCCCGTACCCCCGGATCTACGCCTATGGTTATAGGCAAAAAGGTCAAAGGTCAGATTTTGGGTCCACAGTCGCTTACAATTGAAATATGAAATATGCTCCAATTTTAATCCAACTGGTCTCAAATTGTTCCTTTGGCAAAAATCAATCAAAATGAGTTGCATTCTTGAAACAGATTCATCAGGATCGTTCATAGTTCATAAGATTGATAAAGGTTCTTTTTCAGATCCAATAAAATGATACTACTCACTCAGAAATATTTCAATTCCTATCAGGAATCTTGTTCACTCTGGTACTGGTGTTTCTAGATGTTTTTAGAACCGGCAACACCTCTATCTGGTTTTGATGACGTCACCAAACTTTCTTGTTGCCGAGAATTTATGACCTGGTCATAAATTTTGTCCAGTCTGTAAGCCCCCTCGTCCTTGTTCATGGTGTCTTTCCCTCTGCTTCTAATCCAGATTGCTTCCTTTAGCCAGCGTGTTGTTTTGTCAGATTCTTGGTCAATGACCTGAGCCTCGTCCCACCCAATCACGTGATTTTTGTGTGCAACATGTTCTGCAATAGCCGATTTATGGGTTTCTGAAGCTGATGCTTTTCTTTGTGACCTGGTAAAGCTCTTGGCGCTCACTTTCTCACTTTCTGATTTATGTTCTGTTAGCCTAGTCTCAAACAAGCGACCCGTTTCACCGATGAAAGTTTTGGGGCAATTCTGACACGGGATCTCATATATAACTTCGGCCGATTGTAAAGGGTCACGCTTGTCTTTTGGATGGACTAGCATGTTGCGTATCGTGCGGTGGGGTTTCATACTTGTGGAGAATCCGTGTTTCTTAAAAATTCTTGAAACCCTCTCCGAGAGTCCCTCCACATAAGGGATGACCACAAGACCTTTGCTCCTCTCCCTAGTGTCTTTGGGGGGCTTTTTCTTGGGTTTGGGATTCTCTTTGTCCGCTTTAACTTTGTTAATAGACCACTCAGGGTAACCACATCTGGCAAGGGCTTGCTTTATGTGGGACTCCTCCTTACGTTGGATCAGAAAGTGAGAAAGTGAGCGCCAAGAGCTTTACCAGGTCACAAAGAAAAGCATCAGCTTCAGAAACCCATAAATCGGCTATTGCAGAACATGTTGCACACAAAAATCACGTGATTGGGTGGGACGAGGCTCAGGTCATTGACCAAGAATCTGGCAAAACAACACGCTGGCTAAAGGAAACAATCTGGATTAGAAGCAGAGGGAAAGACACCGTGAACAAGGACGAGGGGGCTTACAGACTGGACAAAATTTATGACCAGGTCATAAATTCTCGGCAACAAGAAAGTTTGGTGACGTCAAAAAACCAGACAGAAGTGTTGCCGGTTCTAAAAACATCTAGAAACACCAGTACCAGAGTGAACAAGATTCCTGATAGGAATTGAAATATTTCTGAGTGAGTAGTATCATTTTATTGGATCTGAAAAAGAACCTTTATCAATCTTATGAGTTGCATTGTTTTGGATGCTTTGTTACAAAGGTAATGGTCAATACGGTTCTATGGAATTTAATCTTCTTTGTCATGTTACCAGGGTAACAAACCACCTGCGGTCCTGAAATATGGTGAACTATTCTTTTTATTAAATGCTTTTTGCAAGTTGAACAATATAAGACCATTTTTTAAAATCAAAATCGAAGAAAGTTTTCATTTTCCCCCTAGACCAAATTTTGACATTTGACCTTTTCCCATAAAACTCAAGAAATGTACATCGCAGATAGGTCAAACTATACTTTTTTGAATCCTTAAGACGAGAGGAATATGGGTTTTAGCAAGATTTGACAATTTTGGATTTATGCAAATTAGACACTGTTCCACTTTTGATATGCTTTTGTGTTAGCTTTTGGGAGATGGATGCATGCAAAATGGATTATGTTGCAATTAGCAGTGGGTGATTTTTTAATTTGATTGGCCTAGAGCCCAAACCATTCCTCTTGTGCGTCAGCATTTCTCTTAAATAGTTGAGTACAAACACCCAGGACATTACCGTAAAATGGGGTAACTTTGGGCACTTTTCAGATATTTTAAACCACTGCTTCCAAACAAAACCAATTATAATTCTTATTAACTCTTTTTTGTGACATTAAGCTTCCCTTCTACACCTTGAAGTTGCGAAAGATTTTTAAATAATTTTGTAAGCGTGCCCTAGGGGTTAAAAATAGCCTGACCAAAGTTACCCCGCCTTTAAAATTAATCAAACACACACCCTTGCTCACAAATATCGATTTTTATTTTTTCTGAAAAAAAATGTAAAAAAATTCACATTTTTGGTCAAAAAGCCTGCTTTTTTCGTAAATTTCAAGGAAATTAGACACGAGTGACTATTATTTCTTCCAAACATATTTCTTAACAAATTTACACCAAATATGACTAAAAACAATATTGCTGTACAAAAATATGACCATTTAAAAAAGTATATTTGACCGACCAAAGTTACCCCGCTGACCGAAGTTACCCCATTTTACGGTATCCCCTCTGATCCGCCTTGGGTAGATAAAAACAGGAAAACAATGATCCTTTTTGCCAACAATTAGAAAGAACGAAAACGAAAGCATACCTTTAAGTCTGATCTAAACATGAAACACAGGTAAGTGGGTCATCAAAATAATTATCACCCATTTAATACTTGGAGTAGTTCTCACAGTGTGGAGACACAAAACATAATAGTGATATGAAACATTAAGGTTACGAAGTATCATGATTTTCGAAATGTCATGAAGTACATTTTTGTATTCATCATCTCAACATTGAACATAGAAGCGTTTTAACAATTTGTTTTTTGATAGGTGTGGAGCACTGATAAGTGTTCATGACCAGTTTATGAAGTCATAAAAGAAATCAGGAACCACTTACGAGGGGCGGTCAATAAGTTCGTAGAACAAGGTACTTGAAAGAGTACTAGCCAAATTCTTTCTATCTCTCTCTTTAGCATGGTCACTACATACCTTAATGTACCCATCGCAATTTTTCTTGAAACCTTCTATGTCAACAAAATGGAAGTCTTCCGAAAGCTCCTTGAGCCACTCTTCAGTGAAGGCTCACCAGCATTGATCACCAGCAAACCTGATATTATGAAGGTAGGACTTAAAATTCTAAAATAGGTTTCACTAACTGGAGGTCATCCCTGAACCACAATATGGTTACTGGAATTAACTGACCCCTCGGTCGTGAATGGCAGCTTGACAAACTAAGAATAGCGTATAGGACACAATCCGAGAACAGCCAGATTTCTACCATCAACCTTCTTCACATGATGGCTTGCCTCAATTTTGCTATCAAAATTGTATGATATATGCCTATGATTGTACTTTCATTTGGCAAATGATATGTCATCAAGACTATCCCTGGATCTCAGAAACAGCGATGAAGACCTTGCACTACAGTGACCGAGTGATGATCTTCTTAGGGGTGTGAGATCCAGGTGCTTCCACTAAATTCACTCATTATTCCAGTGATTAATGTATGCCTTATCACCTTTAGCCACATATAGATTAAACTTGCCTTGGTCCTCATTCTAAGTATATAGATGGTGTGGACCTGAATATGTCAACTGGTATCAATTTTGTGCATGAAGATTCCAGGACCCCATCTAGAAGACACCCTGGAATACCCAAATGTTAATGGATTAATATTGAAAACACATTCATCAGAGTTGTCATATTTTGTGGCTACCTCATCTTTCTTATTTGGCTCATTATTCATTATCAATGCCACTGTACCAGCGCGTATATCATTAGTGGTGACGTCAGCAAGTCTTTTGGACCTTGGATGATCTTCAACGACGCTCCTTCCATTCTTGAACTCTAAGAACCATTTCGTTGCTGTTGAATACCAAGGACTTCATTACCATTTACAACAACTCTACATTGTTAAAGTTTATTTGAGTTTTCACCACCGTCGGGAGTAATTTCCATGATGACCCTGTATTCAATTCTGGTAGTACCTGTGAATTCATGGAGGTAGACTTCCTCTGAAGAGTGCCCTGCCCATATACAGTGATACAAAAATATAATATCTTTGCAGTAATGTTTTGAAGGAACAAGCTTTCAAATGAGACCAAATTCAATACCGTGCGACAAAGTAGCATACCGAGTTCTACGAACTTTTTGACCGGCCCTCGTATTTCCATATTACATATCATCATCATTTCTCTAATGTGTTAGCAACGCATATCCAACATTTTAACGAAATCCGTTGATAAAGCTTTCCAAAATGAAGTGAATTTAAAAAAAGGCATGGTGGTTGAATATAGCAAACACTAAACAAAGGTTCCCTTTTGGCTCAGAATAAAATGATAGACCATTGTGGACCTTTACCATGTTTACCTTTAAGGATGCACTGTGATTTTTTCTTACAATATTTATTTCCAGAAATAGGCCTAGATAATTTTAAAGCGACTATATGCATCACATGTGAACATATCGAAATCTAGCGTATCCTTAAGGCTATTAATTATTTTAACCTGTTGTGATTTGGTAGTTCACATCATCTTACGAATGGTAGTGAGCTTTGGCAAAAACTGCATTGCTCAATTCATAGCGAGCGTGTAGAAGAATTAAAATATTACAGATATACTTTTATAGGTGCTGCGGTTCTTGAGTTATGTTGTAAAGAGGTCTGAAACAACAACACTTTTGTAAAACGTACATAACTCATTAACAACAATAAATTTTGCAAGTTTGCAAAATATACGATTTGTAGAATGAACTTTTGCAAAGCATCAAGGTGTTAATTTTCAATAATATATTGATCTAGATAATGAAAATCTATTTTTAGGTTGCTTCGACCAACAATACCTCGTCTACCCTTAAGAAGGATAATGTTCGTTTACACAACCAAAACCTTTCTTACGAAATCTTTTATTATGAAATAGGATAGGAATTGAGGATAATTATATGAATTCCTATAGTATTTCTGGTAATGGTCTGTTTCTAGTTCTCACAATTTAAAAGTGAAACTTGTGGATCGTGAGTTTCAAGTATTGAGTGCCATTTGGTATTTAAAAAAATGCAAAATGCAGGTTGGGAAGATGATGGCGCAAGATGTTATGCCCTCCAAAGTTTGTCATTTGTAAGTTAGGCTCAACATGCTCAAAGAGGCAGATATTTCAAGATTTTTTTTCAGCCGAAGGATTTGCTGCTATTCCTTTTCTCCGATCGGCACCAGATAAATCGGCCCTCCTTTTACGCGCTATTACCTAGATCATTTGATCATGCATCATATACCATGTACACGTAAATCTTATTTGATTATTTCACTAGTTGCGAAGAAATTAACAATTACATTTTGCGGGCCTAAATGCAGTTCATTTCAAGTTTGATAAAGAGGCGCTGATTCATATTCTGCCTCTATTTTTGAAACAGAGCGAAAAACAAAACTGACATGTTCAGTTAAACGCACTTGTAACTATGTCCATCGTGATACGTTATGTACATTCTTCGTACTGCAATGGTCTGTTCAGGGTGTCCTAGAAAAAATTACCGGGTGAACGAACATCGGAATCAAAAAACGTAAAATGTAGCGCGAAGCTCATTTTATCGTGCATCATATCTAGACGAATCTCACGAGCCAAGTCATGATCAGGAGTGGGTCCCCGCTGCACCAAACAGGTGTTGTGACTGCCTAATTGGGTGAATTAAAGCCGCTTAAAAATCGATGTTATTATTGTATTGTGTTGTAAACTGTCATCATTCTTTTGTCTACATGTAGCACGGGTGATGGAATGCAGTTTAGAATTCCCGCCAAGGCCGAATCATTTCACATTTTGGGCCGTGTATTGTAGCCGACGGGGACCTAGTTATGGCTGCCAGTGAGGTGTAGGAATGCGTAAAATGAGATTCGTCTATACGCAAATTCATTTCACTAGTTGTGAAGAAATTAACGATTACATTATGCTGGCCTCAATGTAGTTCATAGGCGTTTTTTTCATGCTCGCTCACCCTTCCTAAGGTTTGTGTATCTCAATAAATTTTATATTCCGACGGTGTTTTGTTATTCATCATGTTCATGAAGATGAACAACAGTTTGTCCGAGAAAACTTTGACAGTTGCAATTGGAAACGTCACCGCTGTAATTCGTTATGCATTGCAAATATGATAATTATATTTTAACTTTCCAAAGAATATTTAAGCCAAGAATAACAAAGATCAAGTGTTTACAGCTTTACGTGTGGTTTTGGATGTCATGCAAGAAAAATTTACTGATTCCTGTTATGTCCAGTTTGTCACTAGTAGTCTTACTACAATGTTACCTGAAACATAGCAGCATAATAAAATCTGTGGCTATATCTTTAAAACAGAGCGAAAAACAGAGCAGAATGTGAAATCTGTGGCTATACGGTACTTTAAAAACAGAGCGAAAAACAGATAAGAGCAGAATATGAAATCTGATCTATTTTTTGAATATAGCCAAGGATCCATATTCTGCTCTGTTTTCGCTCTGTTTATAAAATATAGCCACATAATTCATATGCTGCTCTGGTTTTTTCGCTATGTTTTTTAAATGCAGATTTGTTTTTAATCTGTGGCTATACTTCAAAAACAGAACGAAAAACAGATAAGAGCAGAATATGAAATCTGTGGCTATATTTCAAAAACAGGGCGAAAACAGGTTGAAAAATAGAGCAGAATAACTGCTCTGTTTTTCGCTCTGTTTATAAAAGATTCATATGCTGCTCTGTTTTGGAAATATAGCCACAGATTTCTTATTCTGCTCTGTTTTTCGCTCTGTTTATAAAATATAGTCACGGATTCATATTCAGCTCTGTTTTTCGCTCTTTTTTTTTAAAACAGCAACATATTTCATATTCTGCTCTGTTTTTCGCTCTAAATCGTGCAGTATATTATTTAAACTATGAATTTATGCTTTGGAAAAATGCAAGCAATGAGATTCGCAACAAATTATTTAAGCTACAAAGTTTTACGAACACTGTTTCATTGTCCATATCTTAGCCATTTCATACCTATTTTGATAAATACAATATCTTGAATATATATCAAAATCAGACATCGTCACATATTCCTGTTCAATCATATTCGGTTATTTATATAGTAGCCTCTGAGCAATTTTGGCCTTTGCCTGGCTTCGGCCGAATGTTATAAATAAAGAAATAAAAATAAAAATAAAAATTTTAACATGTATTTGTTTAATATAAAAAATACTTAATTCATGTTTATCCAATTAATTTTGATACCATGTTTTTAAAGTCTATAGTACAAGAAACAAGCATAATTATCAGATACACAAAGCAAGTACTTTTTTCTGCTCCAACATTTTGGAATCAAGGGGGTGCAACATTAATAGGCGCCGTCTTTCGTTGTACCCCTCCTCCGTTTTTGAACTTTTAGAATATTTTATATTTAGTTGTTTCAGTGTTGTTGATAGGAAATAAATAACATTTGATTGTTTGATTGATTGATTGATTGATTGATTGATTAATTGATTGATTGATTGATTGATTGATTGATTAATTAATTAATTGATTAACCGATTATTGAATTAATTGATTAACCGATTAATGAATTAATTGATTAATTGGTTAATTCATTAATAAATGATTAATTGATTGATTGATCAATTGGTTGATTGATTGTGTGATTGAGTATCCTTTTTATCACCGTATATACAAATATTATAATACATAAAGCAAGTTATTTTTGTTTTTTCATTTTCTATATTTAAACTAACCTTTGCATTTCATGAAAGATTTCCACGCAATAGATAATATCATCGTTACTGGACAGATGAAGTGAAATAAAATAATAAAAAGCACTGGGATACTGCCCTTCTGATATGACTGAATACAGGCTGTATCAAAATGTTTGGTACCCGTCATTTGTGGTGTTTATTGACAAGCCTGCTTCTTCAATATGATAATAATCTTGAAATATCCAAGATATATAGCTTTAAAACCTTGCATAACATTCATTTATAAATAAGATAGCTCCTATCTTGCATTTCGATGTGGCAGTCTTGTCCATAATCACTGGAAACTGATGGGTACCAATCATTTTGATACACCCTGTATACAAATATTATAATACATAAAAGCAAGCTATATTGTCCTGTCACAATAGAAGTTATTGTCTAAGTCATAATTAATAGTTCAATTACTTTATTTCTTCTACCAGAACAAAATCAGCCTTGCTTATTTAACCCGTGTTCTCTGCCATCATTTTTGGCCATCTTTAAAAAGTAGTTCAAAGGTATTTATCTTCCAAAACGACAGCATAATTTCCTCAATTTCTTAAACCCATCAGATGGTTCAGGGATCGCGTGCCATTTGCAAGTGAGTAAACACCTGAAGACGTGATTAAAGTAAGGGTGTTTAAAGCCATATATTATTGGATTTACACAGGCATTGATGAATGTGAGTGCTATGGCATATGGGACCAATGCTTTGATGGCATCAGCATCTACAGCTTGTGTTATTGCTGTTGGAACGAAGCACACAATAAAGGCTATGAACACTAGGAACATGTTCTTTGTGATGGTGTTTTCTCTCTTTCGTCGCTGTTTCTCTGCTTTTCTTAATTTGTCGGGTCGAACTGCCGATGTCAGCTTTTGAGAAATGCTGATGTTACGGGATACATTACTTGTACCGACCGTATTGTTCATGTTGTTGTTGGAATTACTTTGAGGAAGTGTACCGACGGTGCTCGTAAGTGTTCCGGTTTCTGACATGTTCAAAGTATCTGCTCCGCTATTTGTCTCGCGATATCTATGATGAAGGAGTTTTTGTGAATGACGCCGAAGATGAATGTATATCCAAGTGTAAGACACGATGAGAGTTACTAAGGGGACGGGGAAACATCCAACAAGTTGGATGTAATCATATGTATCCTTTTTTGGGTGTTTTGATACAGCTACGCACATTCGATATTTCTGTGAAGTGCCAAGCTGTCCCACACCAAGAAGTGGTGGAACAATATTGAAACAGAATGAAATGACCCAAGTTGCTGTTATCCAAATGCCAGTATAAAATGGCGAGTAGACGATGGCGTAGGTTTTCATTGGTCGGGTGATCAACATGAGTCGATTTAACGCAATAGATGCTAACGTGAATAAACTAGTCCCGATACATGTAAAGAGCAACCCTGCAACAACACCACATCCCCAGTCTTTGATAGGGTACTCCTCGTGGCTGAGTAATATCGCAACATGCCATGGTATCATGAGAGAAGAGATTAAATCAGCAATGCTAAGATTCACCACGAATGCATTAGTTACAGTCCGAAGTTTCTTCGATACAAATACTGATATTATCACCAAACTATTGCCGAGGATTCCAAGTATTGCTGCAATTGAAAAGGCTATCGCCACAACGATGTGCTGATTGTAATCGTCAAATACAAAGTCATAGTCATAATCTGTAACATTTTCAATCGGACCTACCGTCGATTCCTCCATATTCCAATGGTAAATGAGACCATTACATGAAGGTAGAATGGAGATGAACCTGATCAGACTTTCAGAATGCAATTGATGTAGTGAATTTGCGGAACTTTAATATTTTAAATTCAGTTACTGAATATTTCAAATACCAGTTACTTCGTTACTCTTGCTATCCGGATCTGTGCCAGTTACGGTCAATGCGCTTGTGAACTAACACTATTATGGTCCTATCCACAAACTTAACTTCCCTTCCATAACGTGTGGTTTCAAAAGTTCATTTCTATTAAGCACGCCTACGTCAGACCGTTATTATATATACCTATGCATGCATAAAGTAAAGCATTGTACTAATATTTGAATTGTCTTGAAATTATATTCACATTTCACGATAAGTGAACGCAGGTATAAACATTTGAAGGAATATTTTGCACCCGAATTTTGCACTGCATTAATTTCAAGACAGGTGCGTGTTTCAACAATACAATTATTGGGCAGGATCTATTACCATTTGACCATAATTACGTGATAATATTGCTGCCCATATTGAATTTTTCATGTTCGTAAATAATATTTATTGATCAGAGCATAAAGTAAATAAATTCACTTACTAGTTATTTGCTCGGCTAAACTAAATAATACAAATGTACTCAGCTCATGAGTGTTTCTTACTAATTTCCCTAGTATGCTAAAGGCATTTCAGACGTAGTATAGGCATTCTTGAAAAGAATGAAATAGTGGTCAACCAGAAAGCTGACTGAGAACTGAATAGCTCAACATTGTGATATCATAATATAAAATGAAGTTAGCACAGAAAAGTGACAATATTTATATTTACTTCCTTTGTCTTATATAAGACAAGTTTAAAGTACTATACCCGAAGGCAGTTAAGCTAGTCCCGTGTGTCCTGATCCCTCCGGTGTTCAGGCACCGCCGAACCACACGTTATAGAAGAAACGGGAAGCGTCGTAAAAAATCTTGGCGGATGGTGCCGGTGGACCGTGGCAAGAAAGTTTCCCACCACGTAAGGCTCACGTACATGTACTACGAAGCGGGCGTCAAAGTTCACTTTTCAAAGGGCAAATTGTTGTTACGAAAACAGCATGCCGTCTGTTAAGAAGGCGAAATTAAGAAGGCGAAATTGCTATAAACTATCAGTGACCATTGCGAATGAAAAAAAATACACCTTATTTAGCCATTTATAAACATGGTGGCATCTGTTTAAGATCGTTCCTAACATATTGGACTAACACTGTGGTTATATAGCTCTTCACAATATAAGAGTAATGGAAAGAAAGTGCAAATGTTCGTCATTAATCGGCACAAATAATTTTATCAAAAAATGACGTCACGGACATAAAGTGCAATCTTCTATGTATATATTCCTCCTGCTAGAGCTCGTTAAGAAACAATACCCCCGCAGTTAAGCTATATTGCCGTATAGTTTCACCCTGATGTTGCAGTGATGTCAGTGCGTATGTCATTGGTCGCATCCTGAAATCGCACGCGCTTAAAGACGCCGCATAGATGCGCGAGCGAAACAGCTGCTTCAACGCGTTGACGTCACTGCCACATCAGGGTGAAAATGGAATTCGCCGTCGAAATGATGATGTAACAGGATCAAATACCATAGCAATTATAGATGAATACAATTTTTGAATAGATCGCCCTGCACTACAACGTTCACGCGGTACCTATGAACAATAAATGTCAAAGAAATGCTAATCTCTTGCACCTGTAAGATCAGTATCTTTGAAAAAGCGGTATTGTATTCAATCTATGAATAAACAGACATATACATCACTGATTATTACATCACTTCGACGGCGAATATCTAGGTTTATATCTACAGGGTGAGTCAAAAAAAGTCCAATCGAGAAAAGAATCCATTTTTATTATTTAAGAACCGATTTGAACCTTATAGGTTTTAAAACATTTTATAAATGATATATCCATTAGTGACCTTGTGTGAAAAAACCAAGGAATTAGCATTTACCGTATTGTTTTTATGACACATTTTATAGCGATACCCAATTTTAATGTTTGTCCAAGAAACATCTAAAATTTGAAAGTCAGCCCACTTTGTGTAAGGTAGATTTGGAACAGAGCTATTTTCGTAACCTCGTTGGCATTGAAATAAAATGGAGCACCCAAATTGTTATTGTCCTTGGTCTTGTTTAAGGAAAAGAAACATTATTTTTTTTAATTTTTTTTTTACCTTTACTTTAAAGATGTTTATTCTCTATCAAAAACATACACATTTGCAGGCGGATTTCTTCAAATGTCGAAATGTAATGCGCGCAAATTGAAGTGGAGTGAATTATAAAATATCCAGTAAGTTGGACATACCGGGATTAAAAAAACTGGAGTTGGAGTCGAGTGAGGTATGAAGGACTTAAAGTAATGTTAATAAAAATTCCCTTTAAAAGGGAAGGCCAGGGTCAATGCAGAAGAGGTCTTGTAAATAGTTTGGGTCACCGTGAAAGGCATTTTTTAGGATCACGCTTACATCCATGTTACATGACAGTTCACCAAACCATCAATGGTGAGAACATGCACACTGAAACAGCAAAACACATTAACTCCTATAACTCCTGTCAACTCTTTAATTCATTACTCCAAATTGTTCTGTATTTTTGTCTTTACTGCTTTTTACCCATGCTTATTATAAAAATCAAGAAATACACTGCAGTTGTTAGTTAATTCGCTATGTTAACTCAACTTACATGCACATTTTATTTTAAAATAATTTTATATTATTTCGCAATGTATAGTTTACTATAAAGTAGATAGTGGCAAGCACATGATAAAGGACTGATCATTCACTACAATCTTCACTTTTAAACTGTATTTTTTGAATGTGTTGATTGTTAGTCCGAAACTCCTGCAAAGCTATGGACATGGCATCTTACCTACTCCATTCTGTAGTCTGCATTGTGTGTTTTCTCAGTCTTCAATCATTTTGTTGAATGTAATTTTATGAATCAAATAAAAAGATAGAAATTGGCCTCACTTTAGTTATGTGTCATTTTACAGTATTTATCATTTATAAAGTAAGACAATAATTTATTTATTTTCTATAAGTGCATGTCAAAATATGGGATATATTGTTCAATATTATAGCTAGCCCCTAAAAACTTTATTTTCAATCGGATTTTTCCCGTTGAAAAGACAAAACTGATGTTAAAGATAGCAATAATATCATCAATAACATTTTGAGTCAATTTTATCCATAAAACGATACAGGATAGGATAGATAATTACTTTGACTTCAATGTGGTCCATATAATGAAGATTTTGATTCCACAACATTATTAGATCTGTTATCAACATATCAATTATGCACTCACAGGCAACCAAACATCATGCTATGCTCAGTACAATGTAGTCCACTGATATGACCTCGTGATCATTCCCCCGCTTTGACCATGTCATTTTTTTGATATGCTGATTGCTGAACAAGTTTATGTTTATATGTGTAGGCCTAACCTATGATAACTTTTTAAGTCATAATTAATTCAAACATAACTTTGGCAATACTCAATCGTTTTCGTTCGTTGAAACGGCAAAACATACTTTCTTTTCCTTGCAAATCGAATTAGCAGACATCAAAAACATTTCCACCACGAGAAGTAAAAAAAATAATTCATACCAATAGAAGAAGGCTATAATCTTAGCTAATCTTTAGTGTACACAAACCCCATCTCAGAATTAGGTACCAGCGCCCTATGCGCTGGCGAAAAGTTAGTTTGAACAGAAAAAATAAATTAAAATAACGCAAAAATCAACCTTATTTAAGTTAAAGTCAGTTTCAGAGCTGGTGCCTTTATCGTGCATTGTGTGCTATCATTCAAAATACATGGTACCTCGTGGACAATGAAATTGGGTATCGTTGCAAAAGGACTCATAAAAATTAAACGGTAGAAGCGAGTCACTTCAGTTTTTCACAGCAGGTGGCTATTGAGTGTGGCATTTATAAAAACTTTCAATATTTGGAAAGTTCAAAGTGGTTCTTACATAAATATCGATTCTTTGCACTATTGCACTTTTTTTGACTCACCCTGCATATCTGTGCTAAACCCATCCAGAACATAGTTATGGAGGGCTTACAGTTTTTCCATACTGCAATCATTTTCATTGTGGATACATAAAAAGATCATTTATATTTAAAGTAATTAAGTCCGAATCTTCGGATACGCTTTATCTTCGAATAACATTCAAACAAAATTCAGTTATAAATATCAATGCTAATAGGTACAAAAGTCTACGAAACAAGCATTTTTAATGCTTGTTTCGTAGACTTTTTACTAAATGTTACTTTAGGTTTTTCCTGTGGACTTCGCCTATCCTGATATCAAATAGGAAAACACGAGGCCACTGATTATCTTGACATGTTTACATAATTGCATTTACCCTGAGATCTCCCATCCTGGTTTTTACTAGGGACTACCTGTACTTTTTAGGCTGCAACATAGAAACAAAATATCAAGGGATACAGAGACATATTCCATTTGAGGACAGGATTCCCATCATGTCAATGAAACGTTGAGCCAGTGGCGTAGCGTGGGTCATCCGATTGGGGGGGGGGGCACTGGGGCTGATTGGGGGGCACAGGGTCTGATTGGGGGCACAAGCCGGTTTTTTTTGCCCCTATGACGCTACGCCACTGCGTTGAGCTCTTGTCACTTCAGACCGAAAAAGGTGTATTGACTTCATACAGAGTAATGTGGCTCTTTTGGTCGGCCCAATGTTCCCAGACCGAGACGAATTTCCCCGAAATATGCATGTCACCCGTTTGAGTATGGCCCGGGAGTATGGAAGCTGGTAGTTAATGTTTTAATGAATTATTATTCCCAGGGTTATTATTCCTTGATGTTCACATGTATGATTCAAATAGTGAGGTAAATTCCAGGTTCTCATTGCAAACAGCGCACATGTATCGAAACTGCTCAATCGAAATCATGAAAATAGATAGCCACAAAGGATATGTACCTTCCTATATACACCAATTGTTTCCGTCCATTGACTCCTATCCATTTTAGCTACCGCGTTAAGGGCTGGGGTATGAACGTTTGGACAGTATTTATTTTGGGACATTAGAGCACATCAGACATATCGAATTGCATTCTGAATACGAAGAATGTCATTCTGATATCAAATAATTTTGAATTTTTGAAATTCGCAATTTAATACACATTTTATGGCAAATCATTAAAAATTGATATTTTTGATATTTAACAGTACTTGAAGTAAACTTTATAAATCTGATGATTTATACTTAAAAGTGTATGTAGGTGGGTTGAAAAGCCGACGATCAATTCAAACTAATATACTATAATATTGAAGATATGGATTTTTTTTCCCAAAACACCAAAAAAAAAAATAGGTCTTTTTGGGGAAAAAATCCATATCTTCAATATGAAAGGTCAAAATTTTCAATTGACCGTCGGCTTTTCCTCCCTGCTACATACACTTTAAGAATATATCATTAGATTTATATAATTTACTTCGAGGACTGTTATATATCAAAAATTATATTGTGATTTTCAAAAAAATGAAAATTATTTGATATCAGAAAGACATGCTTCGTATTCAGAATACAATTCGATAGGTCTGAGGTGCTCTCATGTGCCACAAAAAATACTATCGAAACGCAATAAACGCTCATTTTAGATCCCTTAACCTCATTAATTTCCTTGGAACTTGTGATATACCACATTAGGTCATACTGCAGTGCTACATGTAGGTAGATGGTTAAGAGCAATTAAAACCAAAACATCATGTAGACAATAATGCAAGTTAACGAGTTTAGCGAGTTTACCCATAACTCATTCACGAAACATCAAGATTCTGATTTCGTCACGAACTAGAAAACTAGTACTTTAAAAATCGTTCTCGAACAAGAGAACTAGTGTCGTGCATCATTGATAAGAACACAAAAGTGCAAAACATCTAGATCACCATTTCTTTAATTCTCAACCAATGTCAACAAATGAGGTCTTAAAGCAGAGCTAATAAGTACCTAGTAAAACACAAAAACGTTTTTAAAACGTTTTAAATAAGTTATATTTTGGGTTTTGGTTTAGGTAAAAACGTTTTAATAACATTAAAATGTCGGGTTATATAAAGGTCATGAAATCGTTTTAAAACGTTTTGTATGAAAACACACTACAACAATATTTTTAAAATGTTTTCGAAATGTCATTGTAAACGATTTTTGCAAACATTTTTGGCCAAATATTTTGTCAACACTTAAATAGCATTATGTTAAAATATTTGCACACAGCAAACACAGAAATGTTCTTAAAATGTTTTTTACAAAACGTTTTAATAACATTTAAATGTCGGGTTATATAAAGGTCGTGAAAACATTTTATAAACGTTATTGTAAATATTTTGGGCAAACATTTGTTGCAAAATATTTTTTCAACCCCAAAATAACATTCTGTTTAGAATGAGTTTTCAAAAATGTTTTTGGAATGCTATTAAAACTTTTTATACCCTTTATATAACCCGACATTTAAATGTTTCCTGTAAAACATTTGTGTTTGCTGTGCAGTAAATTACCAACAAATGTTATTTAATGTTATGAAAACGTTTTATACCATTAATGTACCCTTTATATAACCCGACATTTAAACGTTTTCTGACAACCTTTTATAACCGTTTGCGAATGATGTCGAAAACGTTTTGTGTTTGCTGGGTACATATATGCAGGTATTGGCTGCTTGTTTGAATGTTGACATAATGTGTCTTTGTTTAGGATAATACAGGGGTGGACCTGTGGACATATTATGTAACTGGTACCTTAATTCTTTTGCGCACTGTTGTTGGGAATGTAGGGAACAACGTATTAGAAAATATGGGTAGCCTTTTTAATTGAGCACGTTCAACAATAAACAACTCTGCTATAAATACAGGGAAAATATTGCATAGAATACATGACCTGTAAAATAAAAACTATGTTATAGAAATATATCTGTATGAAAACGTGACTCCACTTGCGTATCAGTTACAAAATGTTATGCAGTCTCATTATGAATGCAATTTGGGAACAGGGCGATTTCCCAAAGTGTTTTTATTCCGAAGGGTCCTTTATCCAAACACACTATAGAAGGTCATAAACCCAAAATGTTGTTGCTCCGAAGGTTCATTTGGCCGAAAATGTCGGCAATCACTCCGAATGGTTATTGTTCAGAAAGGTTATTTCTGCGATATTTCGTTACTCCAAAGGGTGTTATTCGTGTCCGAAATTCGAAATAACTTCCCTTTGGAATAAAGACTCTTCGAAAAATCTCGCACATTTCGGAATAATGACGTACTCGGTTCGTTTAAATTTCGTGTCTCTTTACTTTGCTGGACGAACATTGATACAAAAAAAAAATAACGACTTGAAAGACATAGTGCTACCAAATTGGTTAATGATAATCATGATAATAGATCTGTTGTTTTAATATCACAAACGTTTCTGGTATTTTCCCTCTATTTTACGCCCTCTTGCATTATTCTTATCTTCTGCAGTATATCGTATGTGACTCTATCAAGGAAAATGATGACAAACAAAACCAAATTATAGTTGACACATTGGTAATTTTAACAATAAAGAACGTAAAGATTTGAAATTAAAAAAAAGAAAAAAAAATGACAAAGAAATACATTCAAGGCATGAGGGAAGTTTCATCATTTAATTTAATGGGTCTGCGATCAACATGGTTTAAATTTTGCTAAATATAGTCATATTGGTGTTTTTCTTGTTATGAATAAAACATGAATGATGACAAAGAAATATATACATTGTATGATAAAAAAAAACTTCACTCAAACCAATATGTGGTTCAATGCGTCGGGTTTTATCATTGCTTAAATCATAAGCAACAACAAATGGCATGTTATTAAGGCAATCATTAAGATAAATGAGACAATAGAAATTTATATACGTGTGATGTGACTAAAAATACGTTTAGTCTAAATGACACAATGTTTAAAAAAAATCAGTGGACAAATAATCCGAATACTAAAGTATTTTGCCCGCTCGGTTTTGTTTACCAAGGTTAGTTACTATAGTTATTTTTCATAACTATTCATGCTAACCCTTACATTTCATGACATGAAATATTTCCACGCAATAGATAATGTCATTGTTGCTGGAAAAATGAAATAACACTAATTAATAGAAAAGTACCGGGATACGTGTAAATCAAGTTTATGCTCTAACACTGTAACAGTTATTGCCCAAGTCATGTAGTTTAATTATCATTGTTATCTAATTCTCATCCGCTACAAGAACAAAACCCGCCTTTCTTTTTTTAACATGTTTAAATAATCAGTGATCTTTGCCATCGTAAACTTCGTAAACAATACATTATTATCTACGTCAGCCGAAGACGTGTTTAAAGTATTTGTGTTTATTGTAAATCCAGTAACATAGGTTCATACACTGTATAAACCCATTGTATTACTAAAGCCCTGCTAGGACGAAACAAACACTAGCATGACTAGGAACATGTTCTTTGCGACGGTGTTTTCTCTCTTTGCTGTTTATCTGCTTTTGTTAGTTTGTCGGGTCGAATTGGTTATTTCAACTAATGAAGAGTTAGGAAACACTGATGCCTGGGGTACATTATTGTTCTGGGTTGCGAAGGTGATTAAAATATTATAATACATAAACAGATAAAAGGAAGCTATTGTTCTATCACTATAGAAAAGCTTCTAAAAGTTATTGCCCAAGTCATAATAAATAGTTCAATTACTTATCTTCTACCAGAACAAAACCCCCCTAGCTATTTATTAATCCGTGATCTCTGCCATCGTTAAAAATATTCATCTTCCAAAACGACAGCATAAATTCCTGAATTTCTTAAACCCATCAGATGGTTCAGGGATCGCGTGCCATTTACAAGTGAGTAAACATCTAAAGACGTGATTAAAGTAAGGGTGTTTAAAGCCATATATTATTGGATTTACACAGGCATTGATGAGTATAAGTGCTGTGGCATATGGGACCATCGCTTTGATACCATCAATACCATCTAAGGCCAACTGCAGCGCTGTAGGAACGAAACACACAACAAAGGCTATGAACACTAGAAACATGTTCTTTGTGATGGTGTTTTCTCTCTTTCGTCGCTGTTTCTCTGCTTTTCTTAATTTGTCGGGTCGAATTATTACCGATGTCAGCCGTTGCGAAATGCTGCGGATGCTACGGGATAGATCATTTGTTGTACCGACATTGTTCATGTTGTTGTTGTCATTACTTTGAGGAAGGGTACCGACGGTGTTCGTAAGTGTTCCGGATTCTGACATGTTCAAAGAATCAGCTCCGCTATTTGCCTCGCGATATGATCTATGATGATTGAGCCTCTGTGCATGACGCCGAAGATGAATGTATATCCAAGTGTAAGACACGATGAGAGTTACTAGAGGGATGGGAAAGCATCCAACAAGTTGGATAAGATCATATGTATCCTTATCTGGGTGTTTTGATATACCTACGCACATTCGATATTTCTGTGAAGTGCCAAGCTCTCCCACATCAAGAAGTGGTGGGATAATGTTGAAACAGAATGGAATGACCCAAGTTGCTGCTATCCAAATGCCTGTGTAAAATGGGGAGTAGACGGTGATGTATGTCTTCATCGGTCGAGTGATCAAAATGAGTCGATTTAAAGCAATAAATGATAACGTGAATAAACTAGTCCCAATGCATGTAAAGAGCAACCCTGCAACAACACCACATCCCCAATCTTTGATAGGGTACTCCTCGTGGCTGAGTAATATCGTCACATTCCATGGTATCATAAGAGAAGTGATTAAATCAGCAATGCTTAGATTCACCACGAAGGCATTAGTCACAGTCCGAAGTTTCTTCGATACATATACTGATAGTATCACCAAACTATTGCCGATGATTCCAAGTATTGATGCCATTGAAAAAGCTATCGCCACCACGATGTGCTGATTGTAATCGTCAAATTCAAAGTCATAGTCATAATCTGTAACATTTTCCATCGGACCTACCGTCGATTCCTCCATATTCCAATGATAGTTAAGAATAGGTTGTGACAAAGTCGGGAACAAAGTATAATGACGTTAGCGGTGACAAAGCTTTAAGAAGGCATTGATGATTTGCAGGAAGAATATTTGGAATACCAGTTGCTCTAAAGTACTTCCGATGTTCACCAGTTAACCACTACATGCATGTTCGTTCTGTTTATAAATGATTTAGTGGCTATTTCCATTCACGGTCACTAATCACAAAATACAAGGACCGACAAATTGTGTGGACACAGCTAAAAGAAAATACTACCTTACGTCAGACTAGCTCTATATCCCTATGTATGTATACAGTCAACTGAATTGTACATAATGCGGTGACAAGTTAGCTAATGATGTGTAAGCATTTTAAAAGAATTTTAGCACAACTCTAATTATTCTAATTTACTTGACATGTGGTCAGACACGTATCAAAAGCACAATTACAAACTGTAAAAAAACAGCTTTACAATCGCAGCTTTTGAAAAAGAAAAAATAAAAAGCGCAACGGCATAATTTACGTTTAGTAAAATATCCAGGCTACCAGAGGCACTTTGGTTCATTCTGATGATGCCTACCGACATGATAGGCGAAACTTTCAAAAGTGAGTAAAAGGCGGGTTTTGTTCAAAATATATCTGATAAAATATCTTTAATTATGTCTCTAAAAGCAGAATAATCTCTCTCATGTTGAATACTTGCTTCGTTCAATTTTTCACATGGAAAGTATTGGTCAATCTCTGCTTTTATGCAAATTAACCATCATTTTTAACGTAAGTAGTAAACTTACTTAACCGTCAAATAATCTGATTTTTTTAATAAATCAAACAAATTATGTTTTTGTCCTATATCATGTATTATGAATAGTATCAAATTAACGTTTTGCTTCCGATTCCTTTGTCATGGTAAGCTAATACAGGTCGGACCACTTTCACCATAATGGAGGATCAAGTTTGTTATAATACCACGCACAATTGATTGGTATCTATATAGTAAAATAAATAAAACAAATAATTGTTTAATAATGCTTTTATTTTCTTCATACTTCGTACTTACTTAAAGTCATAATGTGTGATTTGATCCACAGCGACGTCCTCAATGTTTCTTGAATTGCTACTTTTTGCATGTTAAATTATAATGCCCAGTAGCGTACAAATGTATCATTGAATCAGTAACGTATAAATTGTGTGCATATCGCTATTCGTCGTACGTCTTTAATACGCCCAAGCTGCGTGATGCTCCGTGCAATAATACATGTAATTACGATCGGCGAGGTAATATAATACACGCATTGAATGAAATAGCAGTTTACTGCGTATGAGAATCACTTTCAAACAAATTGCATGGTTTATTAATGATTGCAATTGCACCCAGGGGTGTATTGAACAAAAACACCGTCAATTTATGTGTAGGGGTGCGTCTGTTAGAAGAACTATGAGAGAGGATATCTCGCCCAAAAAAAGGGCTGATGAAATACCAAAACTGTGATGCTTTATTTGCAGCAGAATACAAGCTGATATTGAATCACAGTATAATACAATTTTTGGCTATATGTACCACAAGATTGGGACATTTTTGGGAAAATGCTATAAAACTTCGACCCACTTTAACAGTTCAGTAGTACATTGAACTCCTCGAAATGATCACGATAAGGCTGTCAGCCTCCTTCACTGACCAATCACAGATGCTGTTATAAAAGCCTTTGCAAGTCCATACTTTGACCCAGTACTTCTTCTAAACACATCAAAGCAACTGGCCTTATTATACGATAATCCCACATGGCTTACCTTATTGGTTGCATTTTGCATCATTGAAAATGTCCTAATATTCTTAAACGTTTGTGGACCTTTTCTATTGACATAAGTGTGTATTTTAATCAATTTTAGTACAAAATGATATGTAATTCAATAAAATCGCTCACTTTTTGACAAAGTTGGCTCACAGACATATAGATATGATATTAGTAGTTAACCCCTTAGTTACAGATGTTAATTCATTAGCTTAGTCATTTAATTCAATATAATTTAATTTAACATAAACTGCGTTGTCTTTTTTAAAGACAGTTCTTGTTGGCTCGAAATTAAAACGGTTCAATGTAATCAGTGAAAACATTTATAATGTATACATTTTAATGTTCAATTTTAGCATTTTAATGGTGTGTATTTATAATGTTTTTGAATGATGTCTTGAATAAGTGTAATATTTTATTTTCTATCAACAGCAGTTGCTGTATTTTTCCTGCTGTATATTGATACAGTATTTTTTAATGTCTAATAATTTTTTTAATATTGTAAACCACTTTTGTATGTGAATAAAATATACTAAATATACTATAAATACGAATGTATTCTTTATGCAAATCACTCAAGATTACTTTAAATACTTACTTGCTTACCTAATTCTTTTGCGCCACACGTTGTATTTTGATGTTTTTGTGCACTAAATGTAACAAACTTAAACTAGGATAACATACCTGCATTTTATTTCCATATAGAGCTGATCACTCAGTTGATCAATAAAACTTTTTCTCACATTGAATGTAATTTTTTTCTTTTACAAAGTTCACTGTCATAAAAAAGCCCTATATATCCTAACTATTTCCGCCCATTGATTCCTATCTATTGTAGCTACCGCGTGACCTCATTAATGTCCCAGGACCTTTTGATAAATATGATAGGAAGTTTTCTTTACAAACCAACTATTCTGCAGTGCTACATGTAGGTGGGGTAGGAACAATTAAATCTAATACGCTATTTATCTCCTGTCATTACCATACACATAAGACAATCTATAATACAATACCGAGTTCGGGATAAAAAAATCGAACAGTGATGCAATTTTGCAAATTGCATTTTTGCAATGCTAATCATTAACCGAGTTACGCTGCATATTCACCTCATTTTTTTTTCAATTTCAGTGATTAAAGTCCAAGAATAAGCCAAAATAGCCTAAAATAACAATCTAAAACTGAACGCTACAAGCAAAATAATCTGCAGATACAAATAAGATTCCAATTGGCTGATGCAGCAAAGTGACAAATACCGGCAAGTAACACGGTAACTTCACTAAAGTTAAATGAGGAACTAGCCTTTCAATAATTATGAATATAGTTACTTGGAAATGGAGGGAATAATATACTATACCCAGCAAAGTCAGGTGACCTTTTGAGTTGTATAGTACAAATAAATAACAAGTATTTGTATTGAATAGGTGACCCGAAAAAAAAGTTAAACATGTTAAATAAGGTGAATTAATGCCATATAAGGAAATGATATAGCTTATATCGTCGTCATAAACGTTGCATCATAATAGCGTTTATTCCATAAATTTATTGCATAAAAAACGTTTGGTAACACAACACTCAGTGGTCTAGTGGATACGACTCTCGCTTTGAAATAAAGAGGGTCCTTGATCAATTCCCGGAGTTGATTCTTCAGAAATTAATTAATTTGATTTTGTAATTAAAGTAGGGAAAACTCTCTATAATGAAATGACGTTTACTAATTGAACTAGATCAGTTTTACAAATCGACCTCAAGGTGATCTTTGAAATATAATTCGACTGCCCAGAGCCAGAAGTGTGTAAGAAAGAAAAGAACAAAAATGTCAGAATCGGACCTACTTTTTAGGGTCGGTCGGGTAACGCCAATCAAACAATTTGTTTCGGCATGAGTTCCAGATTTGAGTCCTATTTATCAGGAACAGTCTGTAAAGCTCAATGGTTAGAGCGCTCACCCTGCAAGAGAGAGGTCTGGGATTCAAGTCCCCGTACAGTCAGATATGTCCGGAGTTTATTCTCTGGTTTATCTGCCTACATGTTGTGTTTCTTATAATATGATAAAATAAAAAATGATCTAAAGTAATCTGTCGGCAGCGGATTGGAGCATTCATGGATGAGTGTTGTGTTTCACATGTCGGGCAGTATTATGCAGATAAGCACAAATCTGTACGAGACGTGTAAGTAATCAAGTTTGAAGCAAGATATGATGGAGCCATTTTACACTTAACAAAAACCAGAAGTTCCGCAAGGTCCGCATGATCTGATCCTAAAAGATATGCATTGCCGTAATCTATGCGAAAGTAGAAGAGCTCTAATGATGTGATGAGAAAAATCTAGAAACCGACATATGCGCGAGATGTTACGGAGTTGAAATGTGATTGCTTTGCATGGTCCAGAAATATGAGGACACGTAAAAATGTGAGTCTCCAACAAGATACTGAAATTACGAAAAGTATATGAAGAGTGGACATTTTAAGATGATCTGGTGCCATACGTTTGTTATTTTGTGACACTGCAACAAAAACTCTTGGTGTCATTCAACATGATATGAGCATATATCTGTCATATATTTCGTGATACAAGCAGAGGGTTTTGAAAGAGAATTTTCAATTGAATTAGCGTCGCGTCGTATCGAGATAGAGTGGTATTATAATCTGCATATATGTTATGGGATGTGATGTTCTCTGATGCGAACAATAGGATTACTGTAGATCTTGAGGGCCAACAACTGAACCATGTGGGAGACCGTAATCCATGTGGCGAGGCTCTCCCCAAAATAACATCAAATTTAGTTTTTCTTCCAGCAAAATATGATTTATATCACATAGGAATGATAAGTGCGGTTTCTGAAAGACCGATTTCATTAGCCATTTTGTTCACAAGTACATGTATACTATGCTTAGACGTGTCAAACACAGCAGATATGTCCAATAGGACCAGGAACAACTTACAAGCTCATTATCTGATATGTGCTCCTCCATATGGACATTAATACTAAAACCTAACCAAAAACACGTGTTTTTTTTTCAATCAGTTTTGACGCGAAGGATGCAACTGGCTGGTAGTTTTTATTTTATTTGGATCGAAAGACTGTTTTCGGGGCATTTTTCTTCCTTTACTTCCCCCAGTTTTGCCCCTACTTTTGAGGCAAAAACCCTAAATTACACAGTGGATATTCACCACTGTGATAATTTGCGAAATTGTCACCAATGTGTTGCATAAAGTTTGTCAAAAAAATCTATTTAAGTGGAAGCAGAGGGCTCACATATCATTTTTGCAATAGAAATAATGAAATAAAAAAAGAGGGCGACATTAAGTTGTAAATGTTCAGTTTTGAATGTGGGAGGAGCTTTTGAAAAAATGGCTCTTAAATCTGTACATAAATAAACAGCGTGGGTTCATTGGACAAAAAGGAATCTGCGCAGTTGTATTTGTACCGTAAATTTATAACATTTGACCCCAGTGGGGGACATTCAACTTTCTGAGTTAGTACGACTGTTAAAAGCCATATTTTAGGCTCCTCCAATTTTCAAAAAATTTATACATTGCAAGTTCATTCAGCTCTGACAAATGCCAATTGCTGACAAAGTTCTGGAAATACCACGGCAAACCCCAATAGATGTGATAAGTCCGGATATTGTGTCCGCCAACAAAGCGTAATCTCATGGAAAGTACATTTTCTGCCAAACAAGTATTTTACACCATCTTCTGACACACCCCTTTTAATATTCAGCCCGTGTGGTTTATGCTGATGCAGATCCCTTCCAGATTAGTCTTGACACTTCGTGAAGAAATATTCCATGCTTCATATCAAGTCTGTAATAATATATGCCGGCATTTAAGATGCATTATAATACTCTAAGCAGACTAAATGTGCTTACAGAAAAGTTAAAAGCCGAAAGAAAATATAACAATGCTGTGGCGATTGATAAGAAAGCATATAAAAACATATCATACATAATATAAATCTTAAGGTACAAACAACAAGAAACATATCATTTAGGTCCAAAGTATGAACATATTTATATGTGGGCCATTGATGTTGGCACAAACCAGCTTCATATTATAATGATGTCAGAAAATGCTTGACGACTGTTGTATCTTGGGCGCCCACGTGAACATTAAAACCTCAGGCATAACAGTTTTGTTGCTACATAATTTCTAGAATATTGTCAGAGGCTACAATCAGTTTCTACTAGCTCTAGTTATCTCCTCCGACAGCACAATGAGCAAATGAAACTGAGAAAAAACCTGACCCTATTCCGAAACTCCGCATTCATACACGAGTAGACCAAGAAATTCAACCACGAGTTGCACACTGGTAACGTGAAGATAAGAAAGGTTAATACAGGTCGCAATCTTTGTGAAGTTACTGCAATGTAGATATGAGACACAAAGAAAGGCATCCATGATATTGTAAATGCTCCCGTGACGATCAGTGTTGTTCTAGTTGCCTTCCATTCGTTGCAGGAAACCGTAGTTCTTTGACCACTTACTGAAGCTAATTGGGCATTAACTTTTCGCACGGCGCGTCTGGCGATGACAAGTATGTATCCATACATCGAGGTGATTGCCACGACAGGAATGCAGACAAATATGGTAATCGTACTTAAAACAATACGTGCAACACCTGGACTGGCTAGGTCTACCATACAGGTAGCCAGAGCTGGAATATAGTAGACATTATCGAAGGGTTTATCTATTGTCCCTAGCAAGTACATAATACCAGGAAACCCTGGAAATGCTCCTACAAGACTAATGATGACCCTTCGACGTGTGACTAATGTGTAATATCTCAAAGGGTTGACGATGGCGATAAATCTGTCTATCGCCATGAATAATAATATGAGCAATGCGATATCACAGGTGGCTATATAAAGTAATCCCACAATTTTACACAAAATATTCCCGTAAATCCATTCCCTGCTTACGGCTGCGCCAATTGAAAAAAGCGCGTTGAGTAAACCAGTGGTTAGATCTAGTCCAGCTAAGGAGATTAAGTAAATTTTAGTGGATTCATTTGTCTTCTTCAGACCAGGTAATATGACTAGATTTAGAATATTACAAGTTATGATGAAGATCGAGTTGGGAACAATGACAGCAATGTGACCAATTTGCAGAGAATTAACGTCAGTATTGAGGCTCTGTTCTGTGATGTTTTCTTGCTCCATTTCTCCACACCATGTAGACTGTTTCAGATCGATAGCTAGCTGTCCCGAATGACCGTAAAACCTCGATGCTACTAAATATTATTGGTTTGCAGATTTGTTTAAAACGCTTTGACAATCAAATTTAATTTAATTTTAATCAAATCATGTATATAGGTCTATAATGAAAACGCATGTCTATGACAGACGAAGATATTTTTTTATCAAAATCATATATATGTAATTACACCGCGTGCCAATATCAATCAAATATGTGCAAACGAGCCATGTATAAATTGGAACACTATTAAATTAACGTCAGCGAATAATTACTAGACAAAAATAGGCAACTCAACTCAAACAATACAATAGTGAAATTTACATTGATTCAATTTTGACTAACATGCGCAAGACTTGTACTCGAATTAAAATACCAATATGAGTTGCATGAATGGTATTCAGAAGTAACCATATATTCAATTGTTGTTATTGCGAAAGATGAAATATTGTTTGAATGTAGTAAATTATGCAAGGAATGCTGACGCCTTGCGTGTGTATTCTCAACTATAAAAATAACGTAATTTCAGTAGCTCTTATACTAAGACAACTAAGGGAATGTAATCCCTCACTGATCTCCAGTTATCCTTGCATTTTTATTGGTTCTCCGTTGTAGATACATAAACTTCAATCAATCATATTGACTTTATAAAGAGCGTTTTTAGTATCTTACGTTTTGTTTAAAATGAATTGTTTGACATATCACCAGGGCAGTACCGACAGCAGCATACAACCGACACCTTCTCCTACATTGGTGGCGCTCAAACTGTTCCAGATGCCCAAGACTGTCTGTCAAGAATCTACAGCGCGCTCATCAGCACATAAAATTGAGCTGTGCCTTTGAAGGTCGTTTGGGAGGCGTATGATTCTTATCGGAGTCAGAGAAAGAAAGAAAGAAACAAACAGAGAAAGAAACAAACAAACAAACAAAGGAAAAAAGAAATAATGGATTAATAAATGATTGAAAGAGAAGAAGAATGAATTAATGAAAGAATGAAAGGAAAGAAGCTCCTACCAAACATCGGCAAACGGTGGTTTTGTTTTTATAAAGTCCTAAAAAGAAATAAAGCGAGTGCGTGTGATTAATTATATATCTCTAATGTGTTTGACTTATCGGTCTTTCGTGTGATGTGGTCATAGCGTTGCTAAGTGTTTTAATTACCTTACATGACTTAGCAGGCTAGTAATTGATTGCATGTTACATACACAGAAAGGGCGTGTTACTACTAAAACGTTTCTATGAAAATTAAACCCATGTTCTGTCTTGTTCTCTAAAAGATCAATGTTCATCACAGATTTGCAAATTGTGTAACCTGACATTATTCACCAGTCGACAGGGAAGATGTTATTGACCTGGATTGTTTATTGTTCATTTAGAAAGTAAATCCATTATGATTCGTCAAAAAGCGATTGCTTGTCGCTGGTAATTGCGCTATAATAATAAGCTACAGCATCATCAAATAAGATGTCATTCATTATGCATGCAATTAGTCTATTCGTTGACGTAAATGCGCGGGTGACCAACGAATGTCGTGTGTTCTAATTATATTCACTTTCAACTCAGATTGCGACATCAAAGAACAAGGACTTTTCTGCTGGCTTGAATAAAAATAGGTCGAAACGATTATCTGCAGTACGAAGTACATGCCTCAGATTTAATAAAGATCACCGTAGTTTTGTTATCCTCAGACAATGTATGATCCGATTGTAAACGGTGTGTCCACGGACACTTTCCGTATTATCCGTACTATATTATATAGCATCATTGCGATCATTATTATAATTGGCAACTCTTTCGTCTTGATGACTCTTCGTAAGGTACGCATGCAAACCACCGTTGCAAAAATGTACTTATATTCCCTCACAATGGCAGACCTTTGTACTGGCGTGTTCCTGGGGATTCCACTTACAATCTCGTCCGCACTAGACCGATGGATCTTCGGTGATATCATGTGTGCAGCTGGTGCCTTTATGAGAATATTCTTCAACATTGCAGCGCTTTTGTCACTGTTTGCTGTGACTGTGGACAGATTTTTAGCCATCGCTTACCCATTGCGTTATCCAGCGTTAATGACTCGAAAGAAAGCGATTGTCATTCTGACTTTGATCTGGACTACTGGTGCGTTTATTGCTTTACTTTACGGCCCAATACTAACCCGAACTCCAGTTTACCATCCGCAATCTGTGTCTTGTATCTTCGCCAGCATGAATCCAGAGAAGATTGATATGTCCATCATCATATGCGTCACTGTGTTTGTACTTTCCCCGTTCATTACAACCATCATTCTCTACTCAAGAATTTACTGCATTACCAGGAGACACACAAAATTTATGTCCCGATTTGTTGCACCTAGAAATAAACAAGTCAACAGAAATATGAAGTTTGTCAAGACATTCACCTTAGTTATTGTGTGTTTTAGTATTGCTTGGCTTCCTTCTGTGATCATTCGCTTCATGCAACAATTATCTGACATTGTCATTCCCTCTCAGTTGTATATGTTATCTGAAATTCTGATCATCAGCAATAGTGGAGTAAACATATTCATCTATTACTGGAGAAATCAAGATTTCAAAAAGGCAGCTGTGCAGAAGTTGAGATCCCTGGTGTCGTTTGAGTCAATGTCATTTCAGAAGGTAAATCTTAGCAGTGGATCGAGCCGATCAAATCGCAGTGCTTGTAGTGTCACAAACTCACATCAGGTTTCTAAGTGAGAACGAAAATGTTGTTGGTTTATATCGCATTTGCCTCAACATGATTATAATTATTCTTCTGCCGTTCACTGCAGATCGACCTGGGAACATGTAGTAATTTTCTCCATGTGGATGTCTCTACTTTCCTGGGATTGGTCTCAAGAACAAGGGACTCGGGCTGTATACTGCACACTTTGATATCCTTTTGAACAGATGTTAACATAATAATTAAAAGAGTGAAATTCCATAGCCGTGGAGTGGCTACTTCCTGGCTTGATCGGCAATCGACGTTTTTTAAGGACGTGTACAGAAGCAAGTTGTTGTTTGCTGTATCAAGCCCATATTATAAATCCTGTTCCATCAATCTAACATTCTACTGCACTGCCCCCGACTTGGGACGGGCGATGGTGGGTTGAGCCCTCTCCAGTGCAGCAACTGTTGACATCAGGGAATCACATTACAGTAGTGGCTACTCCCTTCTTGCAGACCAGGAACTGTTGGTATAAGGTGTTGAAACCAACGTGCCAAGCCATCACCCCTTAGTATACCAAGCAAACCCTTTTTTATGGATCTGCAGGGCAGGACTTGCACCGCTGGAACATATTGATGTGTGCAAGTTCCATTAGAGGTTAGGCTGGTCACAGAATCCTGGTCCTATGTAGGAAAGTAAAGCTTGGTCATTTATTAAATTTCAGGCAGGTCTAGTGGTTCACCAATTCCCAGTTATAAATAAATTTTAAGTAACAATACACATAATAGCAAGAGTAATAAATAATTACTTCATGCACTATCTTATTTAAAGTAACACTCTTAATTACATAGCTGCAAAAACCTGTAATCCTAATAAATTTACACTGTAAATCTAGTGTGTGTTTAGGTTCTAAATGTCAAGCTGTACCACTTTATAAACACATAAAAATAATTATTGTACAGTTTTATAGTCATTATTATTATCATTGGCAACTGCTTCGTGCTGATCATTCTCCCCAAAGTACCGATGCAAACCATTGCTAAGTTATATTTGTATTCTCGTTACAATAGCAGATTTCTGCACGGGATTGATAAGCGTTCCTCTAGTTATTACGTCAGCCTTTGACAGGTGGATCTTTGGGTAGATCATGTAAACTGTCGCTACCTTTCCTTAACGTTGCCGCCCTTGTACATGTTTTATGCCTCTTCGTCGTTACATTGCATTGATGTTTAGTCAATTCATACCCACTACGTTACCCAGCATTGGCCAGCATGGGCATTACATTAGGCAACTGGAAGAAATCAATTTGTCTGTTGTTTTAATCTGGAGTATCGCTGTATTCTGTTCATTCCTCTATGGATCTATTGTATAATACGGAAGTAACTAAGGGCCATGCGGGTTGCTTTGTAGCGCAAGAAGTCAGTATCTTGTGATCACAAATGCCGACTTCTTGTGTTCCTGACTTAGCCAGTTTGAAATAAAGACAAAGTAAAGATATCAAAATAAAGAAATAGTTAAGACAACTCAGGATCTCAAGAACTCATGAAATCTGTTCAATTTTTACGGCGTTGGTATTTTAATTGTAAGCACATCCACGTTAGTTATCTCGAGATCCTATTTTCTTGACTTAAAGTCAGGAACACCAGGAGTCCTGACTTCCTGACTTCAAGTCAGGAACACAGGATCACGAGATCCTGACTTCATGACTTTAAAGTCAGGAACTCGTGAACACAAGCCGCGCTTGAGTTCACTACTTCCTGACTTTGAACTCAGGAACACAAGAACTCAAGCGCCGCTTGAGTTCACGACTTCCTGACTTTGAACTCAGGAACACAAGAACTCAAGCGCCGCTTGTGTTCACGACTTCCTGACTTTGAACTCAGGAACACAAGAACTCAAGCGCCGCTTGTGTTCACGACTTCCTGACTTTGAACTCAGGAAGTCACGAACACAAGAACTCAAGCACGGCTCGAGTTCGCGAGTTTGTGACTTTAGCACGCGTGTTGCTAGCGCCATCATTTGATATTATATGGATGCATTTAGGCTCTCTCAGCTGGTAGGTGACACCGAACTAAACTTGTCATATACTAGAATGGGAGTGCAACTAGGATTGATATCAAATATTTTGTAATAAAATTAGCACAAAAAATACATAAAATAGACACATTTACCGACATACTTGCCCGGTATTTTGATTTAAAGAATGAACGAAAAATGAACGAAAGTGATCCTGAAATGATCGTTTGCAGTCTCGAATATCGCCCAAATTCGTTGCTGTGATGATGTGTCTAGTATTATCAGGTAATGATGATGATGATGTTAATGATCACAGTGATGATGATGATGATGATGATGATGATGATGATGATGATGATGATAATGGATAATACTGATGATGTCAGATGATGGTGGTGATGAAAAAAGATGATGATGGCAGTGATGAGGGATTTCAGTAATTTTAACTATGCAATCTTCACTCCCCCTCCTCACAGTCCAGTCAATGTTGTTTTGATACTGAGACAGGGACGGACAATAATAGTGTTGGCTCCAACAATAATTGGGGGGGGGGGAGGGGGTGACCGGGTGGTTGCAAGCAATATGAAACGCTAATGTTTGCCAATTTGAACAAAGAGCACGTGTCATGTCATCTACCCTGCTCACCTATGATTTTGCATACACATTAT
Organism: Amphiura filiformis; assembly: GCF_039555335.1. Classification (NCBI taxonomy): domain Eukaryota; kingdom Metazoa; phylum Echinodermata; class Ophiuroidea; order Amphilepidida; family Amphiuridae; genus Amphiura; species Amphiura filiformis. The sequence continues at coordinate 77,854,013 of NC_092631.1, forward strand.
ACTATCATTTGCTACCAGCCAAAAAAGACATAATTTCCAAAGACACAGTTCAGTGACCTCGAGGCCTCCATTCAACAAGAAAGTTAACCTGACGTTGTGGAGTATGATGTGTTATATCCAATGCGTTCACAGGTCAATTTATGAGTGTACAAACATTGTAAGGTCAACCTGACTATGTCTTCTTAATTCGAACAGCATGTAATATATATATTTTCTTCAAGGCCAACCTGACTTTTACCATGCATAAAAGCAAGGAGCCAAGAGGTCAAATTTGTCCATCTTAAAATAGAATATAAATATACACGTAGTATATATGCCAGGCATGTTTATTTCTCTTTATCATTTGTGTATTGATTATCATCATCATCATCATTATCGTCGTCGTCGTCGTCGACCATCATTACCTGATTATTAGACACACCACCAGTCCTCAGAGAAAATTAATTTATACATATTTAAAATCATGTTTTATTACAACGTTTCTAATTGCAATTACAAACACAACTGCTAAATTAACAATGATTAAGCTAAAATGAAAAAAATAGATTAAATAAATAATTAATAAGTGATATCCGAGTATATGACGAGTTTAGTTCGGTGTCACCTACCAGCTGAGAGAGCCTAAATGCATCCATATAATATCAAATGATGGCGCTAGCAACACACGTGCTAAAGTCACAAACTCACGAACTCAAGCCGTGCTTGAGTTCTTGTGTTCGTGACTTCCTGAGTTCAAAGTCAGGAAGTCGTGAACACAAGCGGCGCTTGAGTTCTTGTGTTCCTGAGTTCAAAGTCAGGAAGTCGTGAACACAAGCGGCGCTTGAGTTCTTGTGTTCCTGAGTTCAAAGTCAGGAAGTCGTGAACTCAAGCGGCGCTTGAGTTCTTGTGTTCCTGAGTTCAAAGTCAGGAAGTCGTGAACTCAAGCGCGGCTTGTGTTCACGAGTTCCTGACTTTAAAGTCGTGAAGTCAGGAACTCAAGAACTCAAGCGCGGCTTGAGTTCACGAGTTCCTGACTTTAAAGTCATGAAGTCAGGATCTCGTGATCCTGTGTTCCTGACTTGAAGTCAGGAAGTCAGGAACTCAAGCGTGGCTTGAGTTCATGAGTTCCTGACTTTAAGTCAAGAAAATAGGATCTCGAGATAACTAACGTGGATGTGCTTACAATTAAAATACCAACGCCGTAAAAATTGAACAGATTTCATGAGTTCTTGAGATCCTGAGTTGTCTTAACTATTTCTTTATTTTGATATCTTTACCTTGTCTTTATTTCAAACTGGCTAAGTCAGGAACACAAGAAGTCGGGATTTGTGATCACAAGATCCTGACTTCTTGCGTTACAAAGCGAACCCACATGGCCCTTAGTTACTTCCGTAATTGTAAGACGAACTCCGACTTACCTTCAAAAATTTGGGTTCTGTTTCTTCAGTCTTACAAATCCGGACACGATTGATTACACCATCTTAATTTGTCTCACCGTGTTTATTCTGTCTGCATTCACCACGCCAGTATACACCCATTGTATTCTAGAATGTATTGTATCATCAAATAAACAAAAATATGACATTTTTCAAAACATTTGCGTTAGTAATAATGGGCCTGTGTGTTTTGGTAGTGCGTGGTTACCAACTCCAACTGTCGAACATCGTTTCGTAGAACAATTATCCGATATAGAAGTGCCTACTCAATTTGTGATGGTTGGAGAAGTTTTGATTCTCAGCAACAGTGCATTGAACGTATTTATCTATGGTTGAGAAATAAACACTTTTTAAAGGAGCTGCTCTGCAGAGAGTGAGATTGTTTAAGTTAAACGGATTACAAAATTATTGAGTCCATGAATCTTTTTGGAATAATTAATGATTGACTAACGACATTTAAGAAGCTGTTTGGTGCAAAGTGTCTCATCAGCATACGACCCAATTAAAAAACATCCAAAAGCCTTGCTCCGGCTACTATACGGCAAACACTGTTAAGCATGCCCATGAAGGAGTGGCGCCTCGGCTTTCAATATTTGTAACACCATTACGACAGGACCTGTTAAGCCCAGTCTTCATTAGATTCTCCCCCATATTCCATTGAGGCCATCGTGTACTAATTCCAGTACACTAACACTTATTTTACGGGCAGGAGTTCCCTCAACACGAATGCATGATACGCGTTGTCCGAACCGTGCGAACGTGAGAAAATCATTGGCGGAAATAGCTAGTATAGACATGATAGAGGGGAATAAGCTGGATGTCAGCCAATGTGAACTTGGAGTAAAGGTCCAAGCATTATTCTAAAAAGGAGTAAAATTAGACGATTTTGTCAAACAAATACCTCTATAATAAGTTTGTTACCTCTATCATTTGAAATGTAAAATGATGAAATGTTCCTACATATTTTAAAGAGCAAGAACTCGTCTAAATGTATGTAGTAGTTTTGTTGTTGTATGTAGTAAAATGCTATGTTGACACTGATACCATTTGTGGAAGCATGTAGCCATTTATACCAGATGTCACCACACCTTAATGGAATGCTACATCTTCTTAATGATAAACAAAAAGCATGTTTACATTATTATCACTTAGATTTTAGTCATGGATGGCTAATAACGCGGATGTGTTTTAATTAGATTGATTGTTAAACATTAACTTTCAGAGTAAACTTAGGTGACGAATCAACGGATATAAAATGCCATTAGTATAGTAAAGTAAAGATATTGTGGGGTTGATCGACGGTAATTGAAATTGTAATTTATTAACAAACGAATGATCTATATTACGTCACATTGAAAACTTCTCCTCACCTCAAGTATAACACGAACTACACGAGACGAATAGCGATTTTGGTGCACCATAAATCGTTCAGGACAAGGTTTTTTAACTTTAAAATACTGCTTTCCAATACATAAATCCGCAAATTGTATTATTTGTGCATTTTTCTCTTAACCTTGCCGAAGTAACGTTTCCAAAAGTAGTCAAACATTCGAGACGATTGAAACATGGACACTGTGCAACAAGCGAAGGAGTGAAGGATTTTCCTTTGTTCAGATGTTGTTAGACCCGTCGATTTCTCACAGTTGAAATACCAGGAAGGAGTACTCATAACCATCTTGCATTTAACTAGTAGAAAGTAACACTTAAAATGCATGATCCCGTAGATGAAGAAGGTGTTACTGAGCAATACTATAAGATACTTCGTACTTGTGTGTATATCATCATTGGTGTCATCATTATCGCCAGCAACTCATTCGTCCTTATCGTTCTGCCACATGTCCATACCTATTCTACACAAGTGACAAAAATGTACCTGTATTCCCTTACCATTGCCGACTTTTGTACAGGTATCTTCTTGTGTATTCCAATGATTGTTTCTTCTGCGGTAGATGAGTGGATATTTGGTGATTTTTGGTGTTATGTAAGCGCATTAATTAAAGTGTTGCTTAACATTGGAGGGCTTTTATCTCTGCTGGCTGTGACAGTAGATCGATTTCTGCACATAGTGTATCCACTTCGTTATCCAGTCTTCATGAATCGTAAAAAGGGGGCAGTGGTATTGACATCATTATGGATCACCGCTTTGTTTTTTACATTTGTGTATGGACCTATTCTCGATCGTGCAGCCGTTTACACGACACAAACTCTTATCTGTACATTTCACAGCAGAATTGCCGAAGATGAGATTGATTTGACTATCCTGCTCTGTTTTAGTATATTTGTTCTTATACCGTTTATCATTACCATAGCTCTGTATTCAAAAATATACTGTCTTGTGAAGAAACACGCAGCATTTGAAACTCAATACGAAGGAAATCGGACAAAAGTAAACGTTAAATTCATCAAGACGTTTCTGTTGGTTGTGTTATGTTTTGGCATTGCGTGGCTGCCTAGTGTTGTGATTCAATTCATGGACCAACTTTCTGATGTTATCTTTCCTACACAGGTCTTAATGCTGTCAGAGATTCTAGTACTTTGTAATAGCGGCATTAATGTATTCGTTTACTTCTGGCGTAATAGGGATTTTAGAAAAGCTGCGAAAGACAAGTGTTTAGTTTTCATCTGTAAGAAGGCCTCTTCGTTAACCGAATTTAACTTACTACATTTATAATTTGACTCTTCCAGCGGGTTCAAAGCGCAAAAGCAACAGAAAAAGAACAGTAAAAATTAACAAAAACTACAAACATTTGAATATTATGTAAAAAGGATGTTGTGAACATAGATTTGAATGATTCAAGAGTAACAGCACTCCATATAATGAACAGGTACGGTATTCCACAAACGTGGAGCTGCCATGTCGAAGCTTCTATGTCCAGTCCCCTTCTTGGAAAGAGGGCAGGACAATCCTATCAGTCGAGAGAGTCTTCGCCTTATGAGATGTTATTATACGGTATTGGGACTTGTCTCAACAACAAGGTGATCTGGGATGCAACACGCACACTTAGATAGCATTAGGCAAAATGTGTTTTTGTAACGTGGTGTTGAACGTCACACACTACCGAACAGTTATTTACATATACATTTACACATGTAGTAAGCATGATGAGACAGTAATCATGGAACCAATAAATCAAAGAGGTGATATATTGGTAATACTGTATTATGTTTCACAAAATAATCCACATCACGATAAAATATCCGAATGAGGAGCTTACGTTACCGCTTTTTGTCAAATTCCGGGTGTGAAATATGCAAATTTCTTTTCGCTGGTTTGGTTTTAACTGTCTTTCTTAATTACAAACACGACATGATCAATATGCTGGTATAATTTTTATTTGCACGGTGTGTTGGTAATAAATGTCAAGAAACCATTATGTAGGCTTTGCATTTCAAGTACCGATGCAATAAACCATTGCTAAGTTGTATTTGTATTCTCTTACAATAGCAGATTTGTGCACAGGATTGATTGGTGTTCCTCTCTTTATTACTTCAGCCTTTGACCGATGGATATTTGGTGAGGTCATGTGTACTATCGTTGCCTTTATGCGCATATTCTTTAATGTTGGTGAACTTTTATCCCTTCTCGTCGTAACTGTGGATCGAATTTTAGTTATTTCTTATCCTTTACGTTACCCAGCATGGGCAACTCGAAAGAAAGTAGTTTATCTTTTGGTTTTAATCTGGAGTACCGTGCATTTTTTTCATCGCTCTTTGGACCTATTTTAAGGCGACCTTCGACTTACCTTCCGAAATTTGCGTTTAGTTTCTTCGCTTTTACAAATCCGGACAAAATTGATTACACAATCTTAACTTGTGCTGCCGTGTTTATTCTGTCTCCATTCATTATCACCATTATTCTTTATTCCAAAATATATTGTATCGCCAAGAAACACATGGAATTTGTGTCTAAATTTGCAGCGGCAGCCGGGAATAATCAAGTAAAGAAAAACATGATTTTTTTCAAAACATTTGCGTTAGTAATTGTGTGTTTTGGTATAGCGTGGATACCAAGTTTCGCGTATCATTTCGTAGAGCAGCTGTCCGATATAGAAGTCCCTGCTCAATTTGTGATGCTTGCAGAGATTTTGATCCTCAGCAACAGTGGCGTGAACGTATTTATCTATTTCGGGAGAAATAAAGACTTTAAAAGGGCTGATCTGCAGAGAATGAGATCCTGTACGAGTCCTTGAGGTTAAGATTGGGTTTATGAATCAAACTGTATAAGTACCACACTTCGGGAGCAGTAACTTCGGGAGCAAGACATTAAAAATAAGGTCAATAGAATCTCAGAAGCTTTATGCAGCATAAGTTGTCATTTGATATGATAAGATTTTATCCACACAAATATAACATTAATATATATAAACAACAAGAGAAGTGGGGATCCATGGCAGCCATAAAAAGAAACAAGCCCAAAGCAAGAAATGTCTACATTCAATTTAAACACACAGGTGAATATGCATCCGATAATAAGCTTAGCACAATCAAACATTAGGCCGAAATTTGATTTTTTACTCTATCACTGCGCGACATGCGGTTGACCAATAAGGTAGTGGTGCTTCTCTAAACGGAACATAAATCGCTCTACCCCATTAGGTAAAAACCAATCGCTGTCGCTCAGCGATGTAGAATAAATTAAGCTATATGTTATTCCCCTCTTTTTAATCCCCTGATTGTTAGTTTATGAACAAAAGAGAAAAGAAAACTCATTACTTGAAACGAGCGAATGTTCTTCTGAGTAATGCCGTTTTCATCCTCCACTTCTTTCTCCTGCCACTCTCTCTCTCTCTCTCTCTCATCTCTCTCTTTCACTCTCTCTCTCCCTCTCTCCTAAATATAGGCCTAGGATACCGGTATATGAAATAAATAAAACAAAATAATAAAAATGAATAAATGAAAATTAGGCCTATAGAATTACAAAAAGTCCTCAAATAATAGGCCTACCGTTCACAAACACTTGTTAGTGGGGGCCTGATGCAAAAAAATTTTATCACGAAAATTGTTTGCCGCCCCCCTTTTCAGGTCTCAAAAATTTCACTGCCCACCCCCTTTTCTTTTTTGACATGAAAATTATGGGTCAACCCCATCATCAGAAAAGCATATAAACTCAATTTTCCCTGAAAAATTTGTTTTCAATTTTTTCAGGGCCCCCCTTAGTAGGAGGGTCAAAACTTTTGACGCCTCCCATTTTGCATCAGGCTCCCTAACAAGTGTTTGTGAACGGTCCCTAATGTAAAAAATTGAAAATGGCCTGACTAAAATACTGCTTCCCCGGCATGCCCATAACCCGGGCCCATAAAAATCCTTTCCCCAGTCCCCACCCTCTCCGCTTGCCAACAAATCCTGCCCTTTGCACATGACAAATATTTGGTAACCCAATTCACAAACCTAACATGGTCAGGGTGTGCAATAAAATCGAGCCCTGAGTGAGGGTAAAATTGGGGAGGAAAGAAATGTTTGGCGAGCCAAAAGGGGGGGGGGGCAATTTTTTTTTTTTTTTTAGATGGGGGCAAGCGATGTTTGGCAGACATTCACGGGGCGCCTTTTAAATAAAACGCTCTAAGCCGGCTTAGGAAAACAGTATGTAAACACAATAGATGCAAATTTTCTTGTTCGCTGCGCTCGCAACACACCCCGACAGATTATTATAATACTGAGATAATCAAATTTTCAGTCACCCTGAAAGAAATAGATCACTACTGCTATGGTTTGTTGAAATACTTCTTATCTGAATGGTCAAGAGTGTCAAGGAAAACAAGTTCAAAGGTCACTTGAGTCAGAACATTTGCAACATTTTAATTATTTAAGAAAATAGCTGTGATTGGGCAAGCACTTGCTGGAAATAAATGTGAAATTGTGCAAACCAGAGGTCCTCTCTCAAAGGTCATCTGGGGTCAAATGGGAAGTTACTCGAATTTGAATGAAACCCTGTGGCAAATGTGCTTGACACTCGCACATTGGCCTAGTTGATTTCGGGCATTATGTAACTCTGACTAAAATAAAAGATTAAAAATCAAAATTGGGTTTTTCAGGCCACCTACGGGAAAGTACAAACGAGTGTTTGGGGCTAATATTAAACATGTTAAACCATAGACAACTAGACATCTCTCTCAAGTAATATAAAATTCAAAAGTAAAAAGAAAAACACACGGAAAGTATTATGATATGTAAGTACAGAAAAATAACCAAAAATATAAATAAATAAATGAATAAATAAATAAATAAATAAATAAATAAACAAACAAACAAAAAACAAACAAACAAACAAACAAAGAAACAAACAAACAAATAAATAAATAAATAAATAAAATTAAATAAATAAATAAATAAATAAATAAATAAATAAATAAATAAATAAATAAATAAATAAATAAATAAATAAATAAAATAAATAAATAAATAAATAAATAAATAAATAAATAAATAAATAAAAATTCATAAAACTAACTAACTAACTAACTAACTAACTAAATAAATAAATAAATAAAAAAAACGAATAAGCAAATAAATAAATCAAGATAAAAATGAATGTATAGGGAGGGCCAGTTTGGTTTGGGACGAGTATTGGCATGATTGAATCGAGCTCAACATGGCCACGCCGTGCGTGCGCATGGACTAAATAGAGCTTGTAGTACGAGTGCAGCGGCGTAGAATTTTTGCAATCGGCTTGACTGCTAACAAAATACGTGATCCTTTTAGACGTCTGTGTTTTAGACAATCGAAATAATTGTCCACGTGACAGAATTGCCTGTCAATCAATTTTACTTAGCGACTGTTGTGGAGGACGAGTAAACAAAGTCACATACGGGTCATTACAAAATAGACCAAAAAACACATTTTCACACATTTTTTTCTTGATTTCTTTATTCAGCATGATAGGTACAGATGTTTTCTTACGTGTAAAGTCACAATATATTTTTCCAGTAGGGAAAGCAATATTTGATCTCATTTAACCTTAAATGAAATAAAGCGAGTGAGTGTGATTAATTATATATCTATAATGTGTTTGACTTATCGGTCTTTCGTGTGATGTGGCCATAGCGTTGACAAGTGTTTTAATTACCTTACATGACCTAGCAGGCTAGTAATTGATTGCATGTTACATACACAAAAAGGGCGTGTTACTACTAAAACGTTTCTATGAAAATTACATTCTTGTTTGGTCTTGTTCTCTAATTGTGTAATTGTGTAATCTGACATTATTCACCAGTCGACAGGGAAGATGATATTGACCTGTGACGAACAAACTGGATTGTTTATTGTTCATTTAGAAAGCAAATCCATTATGATTCGTCAAAAAGAGATTGTCTGTGGCTGGTAATTAGCTACAGCATCAAATAAGATGTCAGGCATTATGTATTCAATTAGCCTACTCGTTGACGTAACGACAGGTGACCATCGAAAGTCGTGTGCTCTAATATATTCACTTTTGACTCAGACATAAATGAACAAGGACTTTCCTGCTGTCTTGAATAGAAATAGATCGAACCGATTATCTGCAGTACGAAGTACATGCCTCAGATTTATAATAAAGATCACCGTAGTTTTGTTATCCACAGACAATGTATGATCCGATTGTAAACGGTGTGTCCACGGACACTTTCCGTATTATCCGTACTATGTTATATAGCATCATTGCGATCATCATCATAATTGGCAACTCTTTCGTCTTGATGACTCTTCGTAAGGTACGCATGCAAACCACCGTTGCCAAAATGTACTTGTATTCCCTCACAATAGCAGACTTATGTACTGGCGTGTTCCTGGGGATTCCACTTACAATCTCGTCCGCGGTAGACCGATGGATCTTCGGCGATATCATGTGTGCAGCTGGTGCCTTTATGAGAATATTCTTCAACATTGCAGCGCTTTTGTCACTCTTTGCTGTGACTGTGGACAGATTTTTAGCCATCGCTTACCCATTGCGTTATCCAGCGTTAATGACTCGAAAGAAAGCGATTGTCATTCTGACTTTGATCTGGACTACTGGTGCGTTTATTGCCTTACTTTACGGCCCAATACTAACCCGACCTCCAGTTTATCATCCGCGATCTGTTTCTTGTATCTTCAAGAACATGAATCCAGAGAAGATTGATATGGCCATCATCATATGCGTCACTGCGTTTGTACTTTCCCCTTTCATTACAACCATCATTCTCTACTCAAGAATCTACTGTATTACCAAGAGGCATACAAAATTTATGTCCCGATTTGTTGCACCTGGAAATAAACAAGTCAACAGAAATATGAAGTTTGTCAAGACATTCACCTTAGTGATTGTGTGTTTTAGTATTGCTTGGCTTCCTTCTGTGATTATTCGCTTCATGCAACAGTTATCTGACATTGTCGTTCCCTCTCAGTTCTATATGTTATCTGAAATTCTGATTATCAGCAACAGTGGAGTAAACATATTCATATATTACTGGAGAAATCAAGATTTCAAAAAGGCAGCTCTGCAGAAGTTGAGATCCCTGGTGTCGTTTGAGTCAATGTCATTTCAGAAGGTAAATCTTAGCAGTGAATCGAGCCGATCAAATCGCAGTGCTTGTAGTGTCACAAGCTCACATCAGGTTTCTAAGTGAGAACGAAAATGTTGTTGGTTTATATCGCATTTGCCTTAACATGATTATAATTATTCCTCTACCGTTCACTGCAGAGCGACGTGAGAGCAATGGAGTAATTTTCTCCATGTGGATGTCTCTACTTTGAACTTTCCTGGGACTGGTCTCAAGAACAAGGGTCTCGGGCTGCATACTGCACACTTTGATATCCTATAACATAATAATTAAAAGAGTGAAATTCCATAGCCGTGGAGTGGTTGCTTCCTGGCTTGATCTGCAATCGACGTTTTTTTAAGGACGTGTACAGATGAAGCAAGTTGTCGTTTGCTGTATCAAGCCCAGGTAGACATATTATAAATCCTGTTCCATCTATCTAACATTCTACTGCACTGCCCTCGACCGGGACGAGCGGTGGTGGGTTGAACGCTTTATTCCCGGGAACCATCCGTCTCCAGTCATGCCAGTGCGGCAACTGTTGACATCAGGGAATAACATTACAGTAGTGGCTACTCCCTTCTTGCAGACCAGGAACTGTTGGTATAAGGTGTTGAAACCAACGTGCCAGCCATCACCCTTAGTATACCAAGCAGGACAGGACTTGGAACATCTTGATGTGAGCAAGTTCCATTAGCGGTTAGGCTGGTCACAGGATCCTGGTCCTATGTAGGGAAGTAAAGCTTGGTCATTTATTCAACTTCTGGTAGGTCGAGTGGTGGCATATACGCACGATTCACCAATTCCCAGTTGCAAATAAATTTAAAGTAACAATACACATAATAGCAAGAGTAATACTTCATGTACTCTCTTATAAAAAGTAACAGTCTTAATTACATAGCTGCAATAGCCTGTAATCCTAAGGAATAATGATTTACACTGTAAATACAATGTGTTTAGGTTCTAAATGTCAAGCTGTAACATTTTATAAACGCATAAAATAATTATTGTACAGTTTTATAGTCATTATTATTATCATTGGCAACTGCTTCGTGCTGATCATTCTCAGCAAAGAACCGCTGTAAATAACCACTGCTATGTTGTATTTGTATTCTCTTACAATAGCAGATTTGTGCACAGGATTGATTAGCGTTCCTCTTATTACGTCAGCCTTTGACAGGTGGATCTTTGGGGAAATCATGTAAACTGCCGCTGCCTTTCCTTAACGTTGCCGCCCTTGTACATGTTTCATGCCTCTTCGCCGTTACATTGCATTGATTTTTAGTCAATTCATATCCACTACGTTACCCAGCATTGCCCAGCATGGGCGCTGTATTGGGCAACTGGAAGAAAGCAATTTGCCTGTTCTTTTAATCAGGAGTATCGCTGTATTCTGTTCATTCCTCTATGGATCTATTGTAAGACGACCTCCGACTTACCTTCAAAAATGTGGGTTCTGTTTCTTCAGTCTTACAAATCCGGACACGATTGATTACACCATCTTAAATTGTCTCACCGTGTTTATTCTGTCTGCATTCATCACACCATTATACAACCATTGTATTCCAGAATGTATTGTATCATCAAGTAAACAAAAATATGAAATGTTTCAAAACATTTGCGTTAGTAATAATAGGCCTGTGTGTTTTGGTAGTGCGTGGTTACCAACTGTCGAATATCGTTTCGTAGAGCAATTACCCGATATAGAAGTGCCTACTCAATTTGTGATGGTTGGAGAAGTTTTGATCCTCAACAACAGTGGAGTGAACGTATTTATCTATTTTGATAAATAAACACTTTAAAGGGGCTGCTCTGCAGAGAGTGGGGATCCTTTATGTTGTATGAGTCAGTGGCCTCGCGAGGAATGGGCATCAACGGATTACAAAGCTTATATTGGGTCCATGAATCTAATTGGAATAATTCGTGAGTGACCAACGCCCAGCATACGAACCACTCTTAATATTTAAAAAAAAATCCAAAGGCCTTACTTCGGCTACTAACGGCAAACACTGTTAGGCATGTCGATGAAGTAGTGGCGCCTCGGCTATTTAATATTTTTAACACCATTGCGACAGGACCCCTAAAATTGCATTGAGGCCATCGTGTACTAATTCCAGTACTTTTATATTTAATAAGGGCAGGAGTTCCATCGACACGAATGCATGATACGCGTTGCCCGAACTGAGCGAACGTGAGAAAAGCATTGGCGGAAACAGCTAGTATATGGGCGAATAAGGTGGATGGCAGCCAATGTGAACTTACGTCGTACATGACTTTAGGGCCAAGCATTTGTCTAAAAAGGAGTGAAATTAGACGATTTGTTAAACAAATACCTCTATAATCATTTTGTTACCTCTATCTTTTGAAATGTAAAATGATGAAATGTTCCCACAAGTTTCAAAGAGCAAGAACTCGTCTAAATTGTATGCAATTTTGTTGTTGTATGTAGTGAAATACCATGTTGACACTGATACCATTTGCGGAAGCATATAGCCATTTACACCAGATGTCACCAACCATTACTGGAATGCTACATCTTCTTAATGATAAAGAAAAAGCATGTTTACATTATTATCACTTAGATTTTAGTCATGGATGGCTAATAACGCGGTTGCGTTTTAATTAGATTAATTGTTAAACATTAACTTTCAGAGTAAACTTAGGTGACGAATCAACGGATATAAAATGCCATTAGTATAGTAAAGTAAAGGTATTGTGGGGTTGATCGACGGTAATTGAAATTGTAATTTATTAACAAACGAATGTGCTATATTACGTCACATTGAAAACTTCTCCTCACCTCAAATATAACACGAACTACCTGAGACGAATAGCGATTTTGGTGCGCCATATATATATCGTTTAGGACAAGGTTTTTTAACTTTAAAATACTGCTTTGAAATACATAAATCCGCAAATTGTATTATTTGTGCATTTTTCTCTTAACCTTGCCGAATCATCGTTTCCAAAAGTAGTCAAACATTCGAAACGATTGAAACATGGACACTGTGCAACAAGCGAAGGAGTGAAGAATTTTCTTTGTTCAGATGTTGTTACACCCGTCGATTCCTCACAGTTGAAATACCAGGAAGGAGTACTCATAACCATCTTGCATTTAACTAGTGGAAAGTAACACTTACAACTAATGCGTGATCCCGTAGACGAAGATGGTGTTACTGAGCAATACTACAAGATACTTCGCACTTGTGTGTATATCATCATTGGCGTCATCATTATCACCGGCAACTCGTTCGTCCTTATCGTTCTGCCAAATGTCCATACCTATTCTACACAGGTGACAAAAATGTACCTCTATTCCCTTACCATTGCCGACTTTTGTACAGGTATCTTCTTGTGTATTCCAATGATCGTTTCTTCTGCGGTAGATGAGTGGATATTTGGTGATTTTTGGTGTTATGTAAGTGCGTTAATTAAAGTGTTGCTTAACATTGGAGGGCTTTTTATCTCTGCTTGCTGTGACAGTAGATCGATTTCTGCACATAGTGTATCCACTACGTTATCCTGTCTTCATGAATCGTAAAAGGGGGCAGTGGTATTGACATCATTATGGATCACCGCTTTGTTTTTTACATTTGTATATGGACCTATTCTCGATCGTGCAGCCGTTTACACGACACAAACTCTTATCTGTACATTTCACAGCAGAATTGACGAAGATGAGATTGATTTGACTATCCTGCTCTGTTTTAGTATATTTGTTCTTATACCGTTTATCATTACCATAGCTCTGTATTCAAAAATATACTGTCTTGTGAAGAAACACGCAGCATTTGAAACTCAACACGAAGGAAATCGGACAAAAGTAAACGTTAAATTCATCAAGACATTTCTGTTGGTTGTTTTATGTTTTGGCATTGCGTGGCTGCCTAGTGTTGTGATTCAATTCATGGATCAACTTTCTGATGTTATCTTTCCTACACAGGCCTTAATGCTGTCGGAGATTCTAGTACTTTGTAATAGCGGCATTAATGTATTCGTTTACTTTTGGCGTAATAGGGATTTTAGAAAAGCTGCGAAAGACAAGTGTTTAGTTTTCACCTGTAAGAAGGCCTCTTCGTTAACTGAATTTAACTTACTACATTTATGATTTACCTTTTCCAGCGGGTTCAAAGCGCAAAAGCAACAGAAAAAGAAGAATAAAAATTATCAAAAACTGCAAAACGATATGTTGTGAACATAGATTTGGATGATTCAATAGTAACAGCACTCTATATAAAGAACACGTAAGGTATTCCACAAACGTGGAGCTGCCATGTCGAAGCTTCTATGCCCAGTCCTCTTCTTGGAAAGAGAGCAACAAGAAGAAAACCCTATCAGTAGAGAGAGTCTTCGCCTTATGAGATGTTATTATATTGGAACTTGTCTCAACAACGAGGGGATCTGGGATGCAACAAGCACACATTGATAGCCTTCAGGGAAAATGTGTTTTTGTAACGTGCTGTTGAGTCTCACGCACTACCGAAAAGTTATTTATATATACATTTACACATGTAGTAAGCATGGTAAGAATAATGAGACAGGTAAAACTACTTAATTTAGTAATGAAACCAATAAATCAAAGAGGTGAAATATTGGTAAAAAAAATAATCCACATCACGATAAAATATCAGAGTGCGAGTGCGGAGCTTACGTTACCGTAGACTATGTCATAGTCGAATTTTATTAAAAATATGTTATTATTAGTCATGATGAACCCATTAGTAAAATGGTCATAAAGAGTTAAAAATATCAGATGATTAGTGACAATAAAAGTAATTGAATGCAACATGTTACGAGTCGTACTTGACTCAAGGCCAAAATCACCTTTTTCCCGAACTCACACGAATGCACAACACAAATACACTGTTTGTTTAAGCTAACAAAATCTAAGTCTTTAATTGAAAACAGAGTATGATTGGTACATATAATAACAATATCGCATATACAATAAAATCACACAGTGACAGTTTTACTATATCAGTACTTAACCAGCTGTCTTCTTGTTGGTGATCCTAGAGTTCTTGCAATGTTCTGGACGACTGATGTAATATATCCTTATTCACTTGTCCTGCGAAAATCAGCGATGTCCATAGTACACTTGCATTTATAAATCCTTGCGTATAAAATCCTCATACGAAAATGATGATGCTTCCTCCAATCTCCTTTGCGCTGCTATCTCCACGAATGTATCTCCTTGCGCTGCTTTCTCCAAAATGGCGTTTCTTTCACCAATCACTCTTTTCCAGGGAACAGGTTTCTTTAACACAGCTCCGCTGTTTTTGACAGATGCGTGGCCTTCACAAACCCAGCAAACTCCAGCAATTTGACAGAAGAACTTTTAATCCTTTGATGAGGAAGAGCACTTTTGTGTGCTCGCTGTCTTCTTCGTTGCTGTATTAAAATTAGCTCAATTATTGGCTATATAAACTGGTTAAATGTACTTCTTTTTTGAAGCACGAAGACCATCACACACATGTGGAGTTTTCAATCTCACATGACATTCTGTAAAGTCCCAACAAAAGCCTTCAGCTTTTTATATCAGTACTCATGCAAAAAATCCCATCATCTATTAATAAACCATTACTTCAATCACATTTTCACAACATTGCTGCAATCTTGGGATTTCCCAATATTAATTATACACATTCACCTTTCACATTACATCACTTCCTGGGGGTTTTCCTGATGGTGCAATAATGAACTGGGGTTTCAAGTTCCAAACATAGCTCTGACTTTGTTTACAATAATTTGGGGAATTCCAAAACGACTTTCCACACCATTATCTTGCACGTACAAGGGGTTTCCCATCTCATGAAATACTTTCAGCTTGTAAACAAAGTTAAATAATTAAATTAAATCAAATTACTCAGGGCACATCACACCTCCCCTTAAAAGAAGAAAGTTCGAATGTAATGAAAACTTTCTTAAATGTTCTCTTCTTTTACATCAACTTCAACATATTATCAACTTTGAGTATTTAACTCATCATACACAGTGACTACTTGTCACACACAACTTCCCTTTTAAAGGAAATTTTTGTTTATCAGCCCCTTTTATGCAATTCTGGACAGGGCATCAGCCATTACATTGTCTTTTCCCTTAATATGTTTGATGTCCAGATTGTACTCTTGCAAGGTCAAACTCCACCTCACCAGTCTTTGGTTTTGTTCTTCATCCTGTTGATGAAGGTGAGGGATTGTGATCTGTGAAAACAAGCACAGGGTATACTGTGGTACCCAAATACACATCAAAATGTAGCAATGCTAATAGCAATGCTAGACACTCCTTCTCAATTGTGGAGTAATTTCTCTGGTGCTTGTTGAATTTCCTTGAAAAGTAACATATGGGGTGGTCAATTTGATCTTCACCCTCTTGCATCACAACACCTCCACAGCCTATGTCACTGGCATCAACAGTCAACTTGAACTGCTTCTGAAAATCAGGTGCAGTTAGCACTGGTGAACTCATGAGTATTGACTTGACTTTGTGAAAAGCATTTTCACACTGTTCTGACCAAATGAATTTTGCATCTTTCTTCAACAAATCAGTCAAAGGACTTGCTATCTCTGAAAAGTTTGGACAGAACTTTCTATAATAGCCAACCATTCCTAGAAATCTCATGAGTGCCTTCTTGTTTACAGGTGTGGGGTATTGCTCAATTGCTTCAACTTTGGCTTTGATAGGTTTCACCTGACCTTGACCTACAACATATCCTAAGTATGTGACTGTGGCATGGCAAAACTCACTTTTTACCAGATTGACTGTCAACTGTACTTCAGACAGCTTCTCAAACAATTGATGGAGTTGTTCCATGTGTTGTTCCCAAGTTTGACTGTAAACAATCAAATCATCTACATACGCTTCACATCCCTCTATGTCTGCCACAATTTGGTTCACCATTCTCTGAAATGTTGCTGGGGCGTTTTTCAACCCGAATGGCATAACTTTGTATTGGTAAAGACCAAATGGTGTACAAAAAGCAGAAATCTCTTTGGCACGGTCTGTGAGTGGAACCTGCCAGTACCCTTTCAAAAGATCAAATTTGCTAACAAATTTTGCATTCCCAATTTTGTCTATGCAATCATCAATTCTTGGAATTGGGTACGAGTCTGTCTTTGAATGAACATTTGCAGCTCTCATGTCTGCGACCAATCGGTATGAACCATCAGGCTTGGGAACAAGAATACATGGTGAACTCCACTCACTACTACTTGATTCTATGATATCATTGTCTAGCATATAATTAATCTCATTTTTGAGATGTTCCATTTTCAATGGATTGACTCTGTAAGGATGCTGCTTGATTGGTTTTGTATCACCAACATCTACATCATGAAATGCAGCATTTGTTCTACTTGGCGTATCAGGAAATATATTGTCAAATTTGTGAATCAAATTTGCAATTTGACTTTGTTGATCTTGAGAAAGATGACCTAACTTTGAGTCCAAATTAGTGAGCACATCAGAATTGTTCAATTTTACATTATACTCTTTGTGCTCCAGCTCTTTATCCTGGTCAAATGTGACATCAGAATTGTCATCTTTACTCTTGTCTACATTGGCGATTTTGTCTACATCGGCATGTTTGTCTACATTATCAGCATGTTTTACTGTACACACAGGTTTTGGAATGCCACTGTCACTTCTTTCAACATACTCTTTGAGCATATTTATGTGGCATAACTGCCTGCTCTTGCGTCTACCAGGAGTCTTGATAATATAATCTACTTCACCCACTTTTGACTCCACTTCACATGGGCCATGATATCTGGCTTGTAATGGGTGTCCTGGAATTGGAAACAGTACTAGAACTTTGTCACCTGGTTTGAACACTCTCTCTTTGGCATGTTTATCATACCATTGTTTCATTTTGGCCTGACCCTGTTTCAAGTTTTCTTTGGCAATATCAGTTACTCTGTTAAGCCTATGCTTAAAATTGGAGACATAATCCAATAAATTGATATCTGATTTCTCATTGAGCCACTTTTCTTTCAACAACTTTAAGGGCCCGCGCACTGTGTGTCCAAACACTAACTCAAAAGGACTAAATCCTAAAGTTTCCTGAACAGCTTCCCTAGCAGCAAACAACAACAAGTGTACTCCCTCATCCCAGTCCCTCTGAAATTCCAAACAGTATGTCCTGATCATGTTTTTCAATGTTTGGTGGAACCTTTCTAGTGCACCTTGTGATTCTGGATGGTAAGCACTTGAGGTATACTGTTCTATACCTAATTGATACATGACCTGCTGAAATACTCCAGAAGTAAAGTTTGATCCTTGGTCTGACTGTATGGACTTGGGGAGCCCCACAAATGTGAAGAACTTGGTTAAAGCTTTCACTATTGTCACTGCTTTAATATTTCTCAAAGGTATGGCTTCAGGAAAGCGTGTTGACGCGCAAATAATTGTCAGAAGGTATTGATTACCTGACTTAGTCTTTGGTAGGGGGCCTACACAATCAATAATAACCCTACTAAATGGTTCATCAAAGGCTGGAATTGGCTTTAATGGAGCAGGAGGTATTTTCTGATTTGGCTTCCCTACTACTTGGCATATGTGACATGTTTTGCAATATTCAGAAACATCTTTTCTGAGAGTGGGCCACCAGAAATGTCTCAGAATTCTTTCATGAGTTTTCTTAACACCCAAATGCCCTGCCATGGGACTATCATGTGCTATGTTAATAACTTCAGTGTGGTAGACTTTTGGTACCACAATTTGGTGCACTACCTTCCACTCTTCATCGGCAGGAACATCAAGAGGGCGCCATTTTCTCATTAGCACACCATCTTGTTTGTAAAACAGACAGAATTTTGTTCTGCTTCTTCTAGGGTCAATGCCCTTTGATTGATCTCTTTGAGTTCTGGGTCATTTTGTTGCTCCAGAATCAGCTTGTCATGACTTAATGGGTCTCTCATGGTTTCCCCAATTTGTTCATGCTCAGAGGCTGTGTCATTTTGAGGGGTATTTTTATCCCCAGGAGAAGGAAGTTTATCTTCTTTCTCATTCAACTGTGACACAAATGTGTCTTCCAAATTGTAGCCTAAGTCATCAATTTGGTTGTCCTCAATTGTTTCTAATGAGGCCTTCTTACTCATTGCCCGTGTCACTGCACATGCAGGAAATATCTCCTCTTCCTCACTATTATCATCCTGTATACAGGGCTTATCTGTGACTATTGGGTCAGGAAAACATTCCCCCTGCCAAATCATTTCCTAGCAACATGGACACTCCTTTGACTGGCAATTCATGTCTAACTCCTATGGTTACATGACCAGAAACTAAGTCAGATGTCAAGTTAATTTTGTGGAGAGGTACACTAATTATTTCCATCCCAATACCCTGGATCAAAGCATTACCTGCTGAACTATCCTCATTAAAGGGCAAAGTTCCTTCCAGAATCATAGACCGTGCACAACACGTATCTCGCACAATCTTGATGGGCTTTGGACTACCATTCTCACCAAGTGATACTACTCCCTCTAACACAAATGGTTCAAATTCTTCACACACCTTGTCTGTCTCACCTCCCTTTTGTGGGAATTCTTGTTTCTTGATTTGACTGACTTGTTTCTTTGACTCAAGTGACACTGCACATCCTACAGTATTACTAGCAGTTTGCTGCTGTTTTTGTGCGTCTTGTCTGCCTTTTAAGAAATAACACTGGGTCATCGTATGCCCTGGTCTCTTACAATGAGTACAAGTTACTTTGGCTTTAAATTCAGTCCCAAATTTTGCTCTGTTACCTGAACTCCCTGGGGTCCCTCTACCACCAGCACTATGCTGTGAATTAGACTGAGGTTTCACTTCTTGTGTACCACCCTGATTTGCTCTAGGTTGATTATGGCTGAACCTGTTTGAATAACTTCTGTTATGACTAAATCTACTCCCATTCAATTTGTGAGTTAAACCATAGTCGTCCGCCATTGTCGCCGCTTCGTTTAGCGTCTTAATTTTGCTAGCGCTTTCATCTAAATGGGTTTTAATGTCAACGTGGACACATTTCTTGAACTCTTCTATAAGAACCAATTGCTTAAGTTGGCCGAAATCATCTTTGACTTCTTTTGAACCAAGCCACCTGTCAAACATTTGTTCTTTTACTCTGGCAAATTCTACATGCGTTTGATCTGCTTGCTTTCTTGAATCTCTGAACTTTTGTCTGTATGCTTCAGGCACCAGTTCATAGGCCTTAAGGACTGCCTGTTTGACTTCTTCATAATTATTACACTTCTCTATTGGTAGAGCTGAGTAAGTCTCCCTGGCCTTCCCCACAAAACTACTTTGTAACAGTAGGGTCCAATGCTCTGGAGGCCATTTCAAATTTGTAGCTACCTTTTCAAAATGTTGAAAGTACTCGTCAACTTCTTTCTCTTTGAATTTAGGCACAAGCTTTACATACTTTGTAACATCAAACCCTGACTTTGACTTTGAGGAGAAACTTGATGAGTATTTGTCACCTAGCTTAGCCAACTTCTCTTGTTCAAACTCAATTTCTTTTTCTTTCAAATGTGCTTCCAGCGCCATCTTTTCATGGCGCGCTTTGTCTTCCATTGCCATTTTCTGTTTCTCCATATCTAATCTTTCTTGTCTTTCTTGTTTTTCATTCTCTAACTTGATAATTTCCAGTTTTTCTTTTTTTTCCATGTCCATTTTCTTTTGGTCCATTTCCATTTTCCTCAATTCTAATTGAATTTCCAACTCTTTCAACTTAAATGCTGAGTCCCCACCAATTTCTACTTCAAGTTTCTCTTCCAAATAGGATTCATCAAAAATATCTTCCCCGACCAAAACATCTATCAAGGCATTTTTGATTATTTGCTTTCTTATAGCTTGCTTTACTTTCAAGTCATAATGTTGGGCAAATGCCAATAAATCAGGCTTCTTCAACTCATCAAACTTCTCCCAATTTATAGTTTCAAGAAACTCTTCTGCTTTGAACTCTGTCATACTGTACTTTCACTTTCAAGACTCAGTAAATGAATGTTAACTTTTTTTACAGTGTATTTTCCCGGACGAGCCCCCAATTTTGTTACGAGTCGTACTTGACTCAAGGCCAAAATCACCTTTTTCCCGAACTCACACGAATGCACAACACAAATACACTGTTTGTTTAAGCTAACAAAATCTAAGTCTTTAATTGAAAACAGAGTATGATTGGTACATATAATAACAATATCGCATATACAATAAAATCACACAGTGACAGTTTTACTATATCAGTACTTAACCAGCTGTCTTCTTGTTGGTGATCCTAGAGTTCTTGCAATGTTCTGGACGACTGATGTAATATATCCTTATTCACTTGTCCTGCGAAAATCAGCGATGTCCATAGTACACTTGCATTTATAAATCCTTGCGTATAAAATCCTCATACGAAAATGATGATGCTTCCTCCAATCTCCTTTGCGCTGCTATCTCCACGAATGTATCTCCTTGCGCTGCTTTCTCCAAAAATGGCGTTTCTTTCACCAATCACTCTTTTCCAGGGAACAGGTTTCTTTAACACAGCTCCGCTGTTTTTGACAGATGCGTGGCCTTCACAAACCCAGCAAACTCCAGCAATTTGACAGAAGAACTTTTAATCCTTTGATGAGGAAGAGCACTTTTGTGTGCTCGCTGTCTTCTTCGTTGCTGTATTAAAATTAGCTCAATTATTGGCTATATAAACTGGTTAAATGTACTTCTTTTTTGAAGCACGAAGACCATCACACACATGTGGAGTTTTCAATCTCACATGACATTCTGTAAAGTCCCAACAAAAGCCTTCAGCTTTTTATATCAGTACTCATGCAAAAATCCCATCATCTATTAATAAACCATTACTTCAATCACATTTTCACAACATTGCTGCAATCTTGGGATTTCCCAATATTAATTATACACATTCACCTTTCACATTACATCACTTCCTGGGGGGTTTTCCTGATGGTGCAATAATGAACTGGGGTTTCCAAGTTCCAAACATAGCTCTGACTTTGTTTACAATAATTTGGGGGAATTCCAAAACGACTTTCCACACCATTATCTTGCACGTACAAGGGGGTTTCCCATCTCATGAAATACTTTCAGCTTGTAAACAAAGTTAAATAATTAAATTAAATCAAATTACTCAGGGCACATCACAAACATTATCTTGCATAATTATAATGGCTCACTTTAATACTGAACAATTCTGATTTTGGAATCTACCAGTTTATTGATAGCGAACCCCGAAAATCCGACTATGGACTTTGAATTTTAAGCAGAACTTTACCCCGGGACTTTGCTCTCTAAAACACACTGTCAAGCATACTTGTTTATCAGTCCATTAACCACAAGTACTAAGCATGGTATAGTACAAGACGCGCTAGATGTTTGATGAGAGATTAACTTCCGCGTCAACACAAAAGCGCCGCAAATACCACAGACAGTTGTGTACGGTGTAGCTAATGGTAATGGCGCGGGCCCGGAAGATTTAAACCATAGCGAGATATGGGCGACCAATCACAAGGCAGATCCATTTAAAGATGCATTACATCATGGCCAATTTTAAATAGGCCAGAAATTGGCCTAACTCTCCATAGAGTCCCATGTTTAAAATCTTAACCGCAAGGCAAAGTCAGTAGTCCACTTGGGAAGCTAACAAACAGAGGGAGTGCGGTGACTGAAAAGATCAGATACAGATGTGAAAATCTATCAGTTGTACACAAATCAATATAAATCAGAGTTTTGTGCTTTATGTATAGCCAGAGTATGCAAAATGGGCAAGTGGACTACGGAGAAGTCTAACGTTACCGCTGTGTGAAATATGCCAATTTCTTTTTGCTGCCTTGGTTTTAACTGTCTTTCCTAATTACAAACACGACATGATCAATATGCTGGTATAATAATTAACTGTCATAGCCATTTGTAGGGTGTGTTGGTAATAAATGTCAAGAGACCTATACAGGCTTTGCATTTCATTTAACCGCCATTTAGCCAATTCGTGTTTCGATTATGTATTATTTCAAAGTGTGTATATTTTAATACACATATTATGATCGGTCTTCTGCAACGGTTGAGAGGTATAATGCGTTTCTTTGCGGTGTT
This sequence comes from Amphiura filiformis, assembly GCF_039555335.1. NCBI lineage: Eukaryota > Metazoa > Echinodermata > Ophiuroidea > Amphilepidida > Amphiuridae > Amphiura > Amphiura filiformis. The sequence continues at coordinate 77,876,991 of NC_092631.1, forward strand.
ATAAACGACTGGAGAAACGGGCAGCCCGCGGGCAGCGAGCTGTCTTTATCCTAGCATTGAACCAGCTACATTCACAGCTCCAACAATGTATGACCCAGTCAAAGACGGTGTCTCCTCGGACACTTTCCGTTTAATTCGTACTACATTGTACAGTGTCATAGTCATCATTATTATCATTGGCAACTGTTTTGTGCTGATCATACTCCCCAAAGTACCGATGCAAATAACCATTGCTAAGTTGTATTTGTATTCTCTTACATTAGCAGATTTGTGCACAGGATTACTCGGTGTTCCTCTATTTATTACTTCAGCCTTTGACCGGTGGATCTTTGGTGAGGTCATATGTACTGTCGTTGCCTTTATGCGCATATTCTTTAACGTTGGTGCACTTTTATCCCTTCTCGTCGTAACTGTGGATCGATTTTTAGTCATTTCATATCCGCTACGTTACCCAGCATGGGCAACTCGAAAGAAAGCAATTTGTGTTTTGGTTTTAATCTGGAGTACCGCTGCATTCTTTTCGTTGCTCTATGAACCTATTTTAAGGCGACCTTCGACTTACCTTCCGAAATTCGCGTTTTGTTTCTTCGCTTTTACAAATCCGGACAAAATTGATTACACAATCTTAATTTGTGCTGCCGCGTTTATTCTGTCTCCATTCATTATCACCATTATTCTTTACTCCAAAATATATTATATCACCAAGAAACACAGGGAATTTATCTCTAAATTTGCAGCGGCAGCCGGGAATAATCAAGTAAACAAAAACATGAATTTTTTCAAAACATTTGCGTTAGTGATTGTGTGTTTTGGTATAGCGTGGATACCAAATGTCGCGTATCATTTCGTAGAGCAGTTATCCGATATAGAAGTCCCTGCACAATTTGTGATGCTTGAAGAGATTTTGATCCTCAGCAACAGTGGAGTGAACGTATTTATCTATTTTGGGAGAAATAAAGACTTTAAAAGGGCTGCTCTGCAGAGAATGAGATCCTGTCCTCGAGGTTAAGATTGGGTATATGAATCTCGTTTGGAATAACCATAGCTTGTATAATGAGTGCAAACTTCGGGAACAGGACATTAAAAAAATAAGCTCAATAGAATCTCAGAAGCTTTAGGCAGCATAAGCTGTCATTGGATATGATAAGATTTTATCCACACAAAATCGAGATCGGAGACCGAATTATATTGTACAGATAAATAAGGACTGACTAAATGTACGGTAATGCAATATAACATAAATATATATAAACTAGATTTCGCGGTTCTCGGGTCGAGCGCTTCTCGTGATAGGCCTATTTTTAATTACCCAAACCCGTTACCCATATACATGCCCTGACTTTTTAAACTACTATGAAATGCGTCTCTCAATGATCAAGACCCAACTTGACACAACTTAATCAACTCTCTTTGTTTTATAGGTGTGATGCTTACTTCGGTGGTTCGGTAGGCCTACCCATAATCTGGAAACCCATCATTCGCCTCTTCCAATCCCTGCCCTGTTACCACATTTAGAGAAACCGAACTTAGTATCTGGACGTGGATATAGGCCATTACTAAAGTAATGACATCAATCGCTTGAAACGTGAACGCAAAAACGGTTATAGGCCTTACCACAACGGATAATTTTTATGTTAACCATTCTGGAGGATTCCGGAAATAGTCATGTTCTGCTGAAATAGGCCTACATGCACGTGTTTGGTGTGTGCACGTGTCGGTATTGAAATATGTGTTGAAAATAAGGCCTATAATTATTGGTCCGATGAGATGCACCTGTTAGTCACACTGTAATGCTTTTCCGATGCGCACACTGTACTCCGCGCACACTCCCGTTGATACTCCGCGATAGCGCACCGCGAGCACGCGATAGTGCACCGCGTGAACGCGAAACGCGCGGACGCAAACGCGATAGCGCGCGGACAGAGGGACGGACGGACGGACACGCCGTAATTAGTATTAAGACAAGAAGAAAAGTCGGGACCCATGGCAGCCATAAAAAGAAACAAGCCCAAAACAAGAATTGTCTAAATTCAATTTAATCACACAGGTGGATATGTATCCGATAAGCTTAGCACAATCATGACATTATGCCGAAATTTGAATTTATTACTCTATCACTGAGCGACAAGCGGTTTACCAATGAAGTAGGCTAGTGGTGCTTAATTCTCTCAACGCAACATAAAGCGCTCTACCTCATTGGGTAAAAACCAATCACTGTCGCTTGGCGATGTAGAATAAATTCAGCTTTAGACGTTATGATTACAGACAAATTCTGTCCCTCTTTTTAATCCCCTGATTTTTAGTTTCTGAACAAACGAGAAAAGAAAACTGATTACTTGAAACGAGGGAATGTTCTTATTGATTCTGCTCTCAATATCCGAGACCACTTTACAACGTAACTCAAGAACTGCAGCACCTATAAAACTATATCTGTGATATTTTAATTCTTCTACAGGCTCGCTATGAATCTGCCTTCCATAGCCCCTTGTTTTTCTACACCTCCATGTTTCCTGACAATATGGCCAAAGTACTTCAGCTTTTTATTATGGCGCTTCTGATGGTTAGACTTGTACCAATCTTGTCGAGGATCCAGGAATTTGTTCTCCTGTTTTTTCATGTCACTTGTAGAAGCCTCCTGTAACACAGCATCTACTCTTTTCCTATCATTCACTGGCATCCATAAGTGTACCCAGACAAAATACAATGCATTGTAACCCACCACTTGAACAGGATTTAGCCAAAGCAAACAAAGACTAGAGCTATTTAAGGATTCTATTGAAATAGGTAGAAGCTTATTATCCTCTTCAGCAATAGGATTATTGATTGGTTTAAAAGGTGTTTGACTGCCGATATCAAATGAGATACAGGTCGCACCAAATTGAGGTACCTATGAATACGACCTTCACACACACATTCTACACTGTAACTCAGAATACAATTTGCCGACTTTACGGCTCATTCGTGGTGTATGACCACATAATAGGAACTCAACAACAAGGGGATCTGGGATGCAAGTTTACCGAATTAATTCAGCAATATCTGCTTCGGACAGCAAGCACTTTCCGTTCCGTGGACGCTGCCATTTTTGTTGTTGCTATAACAAATTCCGTTTTATCGCACGGAGGACCATGATACAATGCCAAGTCCTACCTTCGCAGATCGAAAAACAGGATTACGAAAGGGAGTACAATCTTTTGTCTCTGGGGATGATGATATCATTAATAGGGAGAAAAAACTATCGTCCGGTGAGATAGGTCATAATGGGGTAGTTCTACTTGGGTTGTGTCAAGTTGTGATTGACCAATGAATTGGTGTCATTCTCTCATGAATATGTATGAGGTGTAATAATATTAATACAACATGTTTTGAAGGGAAGTAGTCTAAACTACTGGTCTCTCGGTTTTGGATGATTTGACTACTTCCCGACGCGTAGGGAACATGTTGCATTTGTTTTTACTATATCTCACAAATATTTTCACTATCACGATAAAATTGTACTCAAAAGTCAAAACACACCGGCACCAGTCAGCGTGACGGCCGGCATGGTAAATAAGCTTAATATTTTGCTTACCTAATTTTATTGGAGGATTTCTGTTCAACCAATTTACATTTAGACCTATATTATTCTGATTTTCTTTTTAAGGGAGTACTACACCCATTGATTTTTTTTCCGCATTTTTTTGCATTTTGTGAAGAAATGAGAAAAAAATGGACAAAGTAGTATGCAAAATGAAGGGGCAAATCTTCTCGTTCTATTGGTGGCATCGGTATCAATGTAGCTTGCATGCTTTTACAAGTAGAAGCCAAAAGGTGGTACATCACCAATGTTTTAAATTCACTTCATTTTGAAAAGCTTACTATCAACGGATTTCGTTAAAATTTTGGATACATGTTGCAAACGCATTAGAGAAATAATGTTGATATGTAAAATGGGAATAAATGGTTCATGATGACTTCATGAACTTGGTGATTTTCAGTGCTCCACACCTATCAACAAACGAACTGGTTAAAATGCTTCTATTTTTAATGTTAAGCTATATTTGGTATTTTTAACTAGCGACATTATTTCACTGAAACCTAATTAAGCCATAGGTAAAAAGTTTCCACAACCAAACTACAGTTATGTTGAAAAAATTGCATTTCTCTTCACCTATACCATCAGATTAGGTAGTTTTTCGTAAGCTTCATTTTTGTGATTTTGGTACCAATTTTACCTTTGTCTAGTTGAAATGGATTGGACAAACCAATCTAAATTGTACTCACCATTGACATCCATTCCCAAGAAATGTTATTCTGTCCATCATAGCATTATCATCAGTTTGCAAACTACTTTGAAGAAAAGGTCTCGAAAATCAGAAATGATCTGGACAGTATTGAGTCTGAAACTAATGAATGTACTGCTTATGATGTTAGATCAAATCATAATGTTCATAGTTTTAATGAATTCACCATTATGTCCCTTGATGAAGTAAGAAGACTAGTGAGAGATTGTAATAGCAAGTCTAGTGTCATAGAACCCATTCCCACATGGTTATTGAAAGAAAATCTTGAAGTATTTCTCCCAACACTCACCCGAATTATAAATTCATCTTTGAGTACTGGTATATTCCCTAAATCACTTGGAAGAGCTGTGATATCTCCGATCTTAAAGAAGCCATCATTAGATAGGAATAATTTAAAGAATTATAGGCCAGTATCAAATATTTTGTTTGTGTCAAAAGTTATTGAAAAGGTTGTGACAAACCAACTTAACGACCACATGGCCAAATATAATCTGGGTGAAGTTTACCAGTCTGCGTATAAGTCAAATTGTAATACAGAAACAGCGTTACTCAAAGTGAAAAGTGATGTACTGAATGCTGTAGACAGACAAGAAGTGGTTTTCATGGTCCTTCTTGATCTTTTTGATTTTTCTAGAGATATTTGATAAGTTTAGGACATGAGATGATGAACATATTTATGTAGTTCTTCTTGATCTGTCTGCAGCATTCGATACAGTGGATCACGGTTTGCTACTTGATCGTCTGAAAAATGATATTGGTGTGTCTGGTACTGTACTTAAGTGGTTCGATAGTTATCTGAGTTCTCGATGTAGTAGCGTAAGTATTGATAATGTTTTTTCTGAACAGTCAAAACTAGTTTATGGTGTCCCACAGGGTTCCGTTTGTTATGAGTGAGGCACACATACTGAGTTACTATAATCCCATAGTAACAGGTAAACAAAAAAGTATATAGGGCAAAAATGATATACTAAAATGGTTTAAAATCACTTTCTAGGTAGAGATATTTTATAAGTTTAGGACATGAGATGATGAACATATTTATGTAGTTCTTCTTGATCTGTCTGCAGCATTCGATACAGTGGATCACGGTTTGCTACTTGATCGTCTGAAAAATGATATTGGTGTATCTGGTACTGTACTTAAGTGGTTCGATAGTTATCTGAGTTCTCGATGTAGTAGCGTAAGTATTGATAATGTTTTTTCTGAACAGTCAAAACTAGTTTATGGTGTCCCACAGGGTTCCGTCATTGGACCAGTTCAATTTGTTATATATACACAACCGATGGGAGCTAATATTCGTAGTCACAATGTTTCTTTTCATTCATATGCTGATGACACTCAGCTTTATGTATCATTCAACCCAAAGATAGCAGGTGCTGCTGAAACAGCACTTGCGAAACTTGAAACAGTGCATCGCCGAAATAAAGGAATGGATGAATCAAAACAAACTCAAATTGAACAATGATAAAACTGAATTTTTTATAGCCGGGTCATACCAAAGCCTTCAAAAGCTCCCAAAAGTGCAGTTAAAGGTCGCCGACATCCATATTGAACCATCATGTAACATCCGAAACCTTGGAATAATTTTTGACTCGAATATGACCATGTGTAAACAAGTTAACAGTCTGGTTTCATCTGGAAACTATCAATTACGCAATATCCGCCGCATATGCCGTTATCTTGACCAGGACACACGTCACCTTGTCGTCCGAGCATTGTTTCTCTCCCGTCTTGATTACGGCAATGCCCCCTTGTATGGCGCAAACTCACAAGATCTAGTTCGCCTCCAGTCCCTTCAAAACCGAGCGGCAAAACTGATCTTCTATGCATCCAGACTCGATAGTCCATCACCTCTTCTGAAAAAACTACACTGGTTACCGGTCACAAAACGTATTCAATTTAAGATATGTCTTCATGTTTACAAATGTCTCAATGACTGTGGTCCTGAATATCTTGCCAACTTACTTGCTCACATAAATCGTCCTTCAACGGCTCCGGTTACACGGTCTGCAACAGACAAGACTCTTCTTGCAATACCATTTAGTAAGAAATGTATAGGTGAACAAGCCTTCTCTGTTGCAGGCCCATCACTTTGGAACTCACTTCCGCAGCATGTAAGAAATGCCGGCTCAATTGCAGTTTTCAAAAAACTCTTGAAAACTCATTTGTTTTAATCTGAATTCGTATTTTTGCTTTGTATTATATTTCATGTGGTATTATTTGTTGTATTTTGTATGGCGCCTTGATCATACTGGATATTGCGCCTTATAAGAATTTAATGTATGTATGTATGTATGTATTATATATCCAGTAAAAAGACAAACTAGACCAAATATCAAAATTGATGCCTCATTGCAGCTATGTTGATATATCACATGTGTATACAAAATGGGGTAAAATTTGACCTCAACCAGGTGACATATAACCTGACCTATGATGACCTATAACCTTATAGAAATCTCTTTTTCAAACAACACATGATAGAGACATGATAGTATTAAATTTGCTATAGTGCCTATATCATTCATTGAGGAAGAGATATAGTTGATCACAAGTCTGAAGATGGTATAACAAAGGATATAATTTATTCTATTCAAGTACTATTTCAATAGAATAAATTATGTTTTGTTATGAGTGAGGCACACATACTGAGTTACTATAATCCCATAGTAACAGGTAAACAAAAAAGTATATAGGGCAAAAATGAATACTAAAATGGTTTAAAATCACTTTGTAGGTAGGGATTTTTTATAAGTTTAGGACATGAGATGATGAACATATTTATGTAGTTCATAAATTTGCAAGAAAAAAAGAAGAGGGGTACTGATGAAAATCAGGGTATTATTCCCCCTTAACGCTCCATAAATAACATTTTGTTTCATAAAGTGTCAATTCGCATGTTATTATCCATCGGTAATCTCGCCATTTTCACGATAAACGCTTCTGTAGAATCGCCTGTGTGTAGCATAATGCTACGGGTGAAGGAACGGTGACGCGCGGGGTCGAGACACCGTGTGGTAGTAGGGTGCGGATGTTTTTTCTACTTCCCCGCGTGAGCGTAATTGCACAGGCGCGGGGAAGTAGTCAAAATACCGTACCCGGACGCTTGCGTTATTAACCAATAAGATGTCTGGATTATCTAATAAATATTTATGAGGTATAGTAAAATGTGTTATTTCCAACGTGGTGTTGAGTGTTACACACTACCGAACAGTTGTTAATATATTTACACATTTAGTAAGGATAATGAATACTTTATTCATGTGATAAATTGAAATGAAAGTGACAGGTAAACGAATTGTAATAATGGAACCAACCAATCATAGTGTGAAATATTGGTAATTGATTATGCTTCAAAAATAATCAACACTACCAAATATATCAAAGTGAGCATGGTGAGAGTTAGAAGCTCACTTTGTCAAATCTCGGGCGTGAAGTAGGAAACTTTACTTTCGCTGCCTTAGTTTTAATTGTTAGTCTTTCTTAATTACAAACACGACATAAACGTAATAAAAGGTGTAATGAATAGTCGCCTGTCATAGCCATCATAAGGGAGTGTTGGTGATAAATATTACATTAAATCTACTCTCAAGAAACCTATGATATCTAATATAGGCTTTGTATTTCACTGATCACGTCAAGTAGTTCGTGTTTCTTATGTGCATTGTGTCAAAGCGTGTGTATTATAATTGGTGCTCTACCACTTTTAAGGTATAATACGTCTTTGCGGTGTTAGAAGTAACTGGAGAAACAGAGAGCGAGATATCGCAATCCTAGCATTGAACCAGCTACGTTCACATCCTCTACAATGTATGACCCAGTCAAAGACGGTGTCTCCTCGGACACTTTCCGTTTAATCCGTACGACATTGTACAGTTTTATTGTCATCGTTATTATCATTGGCAACTGCTTCGTGCTGATCATTCTCCCCAAAGTACCGATGCAAACCATTGCTAAGTTGTATTTGTATTCTCTTACAATAGCAGATTTGTGCACAGGATTGCTCGGTGTTCCTCTATGTATTACTTCAGCCTTGGACCGATGGATCTTTGGTGAGGTCATGTGTACTGTCGTTGCCTTTATGCGCATATTCGTTAACCTTGGTGCACTTTTATCCCTTCTCGTCGTAACTGTGGATCGATTTTTAGTCATTTCATATCCATTACATTACCCAGCATGGGCAACTCGAAAGAAAGCAATTTGTCTTTTGGTTTTAATCTGGAGTATCGCTGCATTCTTTTCATTGCTCTATGGACCTATTTCAAGACGACCTTCGACTTACCTTCCGAAATTTGTGCTTTGTGCCTTCGCGCTTACAAATCCAGACAAAATTGACTACACAATATTAATTTGCATTTCCGTGTTATCACCATTATTCTTTACTCCAGAATATATTGTATCACCAAGAAACACATGGATTTTGTTTCTAAATTTGCATCGGCAGCCGGGAATAATCAAGTAAACAAAAACATGAATTTTTTCAAAACATTTGCGTTGGTAATTGTGTGTTTTGGCATAGCGTGGTTACCAACTGTCGCGTTTCGTTTCGTAGATGAATTATCCGATATAGAAATTCCTACTCAATTTGTGATGGTTGCAGAGATTTTGATCCTCAGCAACAGTGGTGTGAACGTATTTATCTATTTTTGGAGAAATAAAGACTTTAAAAAGGCTGCTCTGCAGAGAGTGAGATCTTGTACGAGTCCTCGAGGTTAAGATTGGGTCTATGAATCTCTTTTGGAATAACATAATCTTGTATAATGAGGGCAAACTGTATGAGTATAGTAACAAGGCATATTATAAAAACAACAAGCACAATAAAAATCTCAGAAGCTCCACGCAGTATGATCTGTGATTTGGTTTGATATGATATGTTTTTATTCCGATTACCGATTTATACTGTACAGAACAAAAGTGAGGGAATACAATATGACATAAATAAATACAAGCAATAAGTGAAGGCGGGGCCAATGCCAGCTATAAAAAGAAACAAGCCCACAGCAAGGAAATGCTGGAGAGGAGACGAGACAGACTTGTCAAGGGTTGCTATTCATATAAGTAACCAATACCGGAACTGGAATCCTACCAAAACTTTTCGAAAGGCGACACGGTTTGTGTAACGGGGCTAGTTCTAGTTGAATTTAGTGCTTGCCACACCACTACTACCTAGATACCAACCAAGTGCCAATAAAATTGATCATTGTTTTCAACAAATGTTTACGTTTTTGCTGTTCATTCATTCAATTCAATCTATCTTCATTCTGATAAGCTCTTTCAATACATAAGTACTGATCTCCCAAGAGGTCCAGATCAGACAATATATACAATTACATGTAGAAAAATAATTAAAATGTGCAGAATACTATAATACAAAATGATGATATGGGAATGATACAGTAATGTACATTGTATAATACAAGCATGAAAAAATATTATAATATTAATACATGTAATAGTAACAATATATCATTACCAAAAAACTCATAATTACATAATTATATAAAGGCTACACAGTATTGTTAAACAGCAATAGTATTCTATTGTGTAAATATACATGACTTACTGTATAAGTAACAGGCATAAAGTGAAAGTTGTTATCACATAACATCATTCTCCGTATTCCAAAGACACTTGATATCATATGCAATTATAACGCCAAGAAAAAATATGGAAATTCCAATTTCACGAGCAGACCTTTCACGAACAGACCTTGTACTAGGTATGTCACAGTGGCTGCTCAATTATTCTGCCACAGTGTGCATGCAAGCATAACAGTAAATTGAAAAGCGCGCGCATCAAATTTGTTCAATTTTGGCACACATCCATGTCGAAAAATTAATTTTCTCATATGGGCTATTTAGCCCAGTTGTTTGAATTTTTAATATACGGTGTATGAAACCTTTCTTTGACTACCATCGGGTCTTAAAAATACATTTTGCTCCGTTTAAGAGCTACTACCTGTTTTTATGGATTGTTGAAGATCCCTCATAAATCAATAAATGAAGAGCTTTGTTTCAAAACCCTTTACATCCACTTTTGTCTGAAATTGAGTTATTGACATGACATTATAGTGTGGGTAAAAATACACATTTTGGTGATTGTTTGACCTTCATACCACTTTCCCTTCCGGAGATATGGTATATTTCCCGTTTGGGAAATCTTAGGGAATTTCCGGAAATCTGAACATAAAATGAATATAGAATTGTTTTGTTTTAATTTTTTGAAGTATACTAGTAGCATGGAATGTTCTTTACCTATTAAAACCAAAGGGAACTGTTTTTGGGTCACTATTTTTGAAAAAAATAATTTTAATTAACAAAAGGTGTAGCTTCGGAAATACTAAAAAAATGGCATTTTCCCGAATTTAATTAAAAATTCATAATTAAAAAAGTAAATGAGATATTTTTCTTTTTGATTTTGAAAGCATTAGTCAAGTTACATAAAGTAGTACAAACAAATGGGCTCAAATATGATTGCAAAGGTGGTTTCTAGAAAAGGGGTAAACTTGTTTTGTTGCAAACGCCCTTACATCCACAAAAGGTGCGATATAAAAGATATAATAAAATAAATAGGAAGGCTTCAAAATTGTACCAAATCTATTCTTTTAGTTTCTATCAACACTTTATCCAAACCCAAATTGAATCAAATCGAACCAGTAATACTTGCACAATTAAAAAAAGCTGTTTTTCTCAAAAAGTCAAAAGTGGATGTAAGGGGTTTTGCAACAAAGCTCTTCAAATATAGACTTTTTGAAATAAAAAAAAAAAGCCTACCCCATTTAGCTGAAATATTCATCTTTCTTAGCATGTAAATTATTTCCGTCGACAACGAATGGGACACTTGAGGAAAACGAGTTGAAATATAATATTATCAAAGTGAATTTAGAGGGAGTAATATTACAAAAACCACAATAGCTCTAAGCCATTGTGTGTGTCCAAGGTCACATCAGTTTTGTATACACGGTATAATGGAATGGCGGTTCCTTTTACCGTTTGCCCTCCCATGTTAATCCAGATAACAAAATGTCCATTTAAAGTCTCATTGCAAATGAATTTTTATATTTACTTTTCGAATTTGGCTTTGAGCAATGGTGACACATACCATGTTTACAGAAAAAATGAAAATTCTATTCCAGACACCGTCAAAAGGTCAAACTTTGCATTTTTTGTATTATATAAAAGTAATTAACTGCAGATTCTTTATTCAACATCATAAAAGGTTCATACTTGACAAATCTATGATGAATGAAAAGACTTTCATTAAATATTGAAAAAAGCCCAAAATTACTCATGCCTAATTTACAAAATAATATCATGAATACATAATTAGCTGTAATTAGCTAATTTGCATAATTAACTACTTTTTGTGTATTTTTTGTTAACAATTGAAAGAACTATGTATACATATGTGTGCAAAAAAACCGCACCCTGATACCATGTACGATTTTCTATTGGCATCAATTTTGCATATTAATTAGCTGAACTTAGTCATTTTTTCAGTTTTAATTTGTCTGTAGATTGGCCGAAATTGCTAAAATAGTATATTTGGTTAACTTTATTATAATTATTTAATGATAGATTTTTAACTTTTTTTTTCTTTGACGAAGTCAGAAAAGATAGGCATTTATCCTGTGGTACTTAAATTAACGCTGCTTTTACAAGCAAACGTCCAAATAAACCTTCAAAATCTCGAAATGTGCCAATGTTGTGATTATAGCCATTTGTGGCAGATTTCCATTCCATTTATGAGCATCCTAAAATTGACACTACATCACAATGCAAAATTAAATAATGTGTTTTTGCTGCGCTTATTTTTGAGGTGATATGCCTATTTGTAACTTTAAGGGGGTAATATGTATATTATAGGGGTAAGGACAACAACTACTGCACTGAAAATTCAGCAACTCAAAGCAAGTAGTTATTGATTTATTGATCAAATATTGGTTTTCTTTCATTTTTTACTGTAACTTCACAACTGTTGTCTGTGCTGAAATAATGAAATAAAATTTCCAGTGCAGTAGTTGTAGTCCTTGCCCCTATAATATACATATCTTTCTTGTCACCAATGCGCTATAATTTTTGAGAAAAATGCAAAAATAGACACAAAATTGGGCAGGGGTGTAGTACCCCCTTTATGCTGTTTAAATTAAAACTATGAAGACCTGGTGGCCGCGGCGTACCGACAAATTTCGATATTCCCATTGCTATAACACGTGGATCACTCGAAAGCAACGGCCGATCGCCTTAGCGATCTGCAGCTAAAAATCTTCTCCACTACACATCTCACTTGTTGCCTTGTTTTACCGAACGGAGTACACGATGAGTTATTGAGGTGCTGCTCGGAACTAAAAAGTTAGAAGTTGACGGGACCGAGTATGGCGGATACCAGAAAATGTAAATTTGCGGTAGAGGCCAACACAATTTATGCATTTGCCTGAAAACGATTGAAATTGGAATTCCTTTGAAAAAACAATACCTAAAATATCGTTTTTGCAGGCCCTAAGTGATCAAATCAGAACTCACCCGATGGTTGACCGTCGGTTCCATCCGGTTGGAGCCGGTTTCTATTGGCATAAACATTGCACCAAATTTTCTTCTTTCTTTTGAAACACAAAAAGTTTAAATGTCGTCAAAACGTATTTGAAAGAGTAACAATTCCAAATTGTTACTGTAAACTGTACTTTTCCAATGTGGTGTTGAGTCTCACACACTACCGAACAGTTGTTAATATATTTAGACGTTTAGTAAGAATAATGAATAATTCTTCATGTGATAAATTGAAATGAAAGAGACGGCTAAACGAATTGTAATAAAGGAACCAACCAATCATAGTGTGAAATATTAGTAATTGATTATGCTTCAAAATAATCAATATCACGATAAAATATAAGAGCGGGAGTGAGTTTACCGCCATGACCGCTGTTTGTCAAATCCCGGGCGTGAAGTAGGAAACTTTATTTTCGCTGTCTTGGATTTAATGTTAGCCTTTCTTAATTACAAACACGACATAAACGTTATGCTGGTGTAATGAATAGTTGCTTGTCATAGAGGTGTTTTGGTTGGTGATAAAGTTTTACATTAAATTTACTGCCAAGAAACCTATTATACTATAGGCTTTGTATTTCACTGAATACGTCATAATAGCCAAGCCAATTCGTGTTTCTTATGAGCACTGTCTCAAAGTGTGAGTCTTTTAATTACTTTAATCGGTCCTCAGCAACGTTAAAGGTATAATGTGTTTCTTTGCGGTGTTATAAATAACTGGCGAGACAGAGAGCGAGATATCGGATATCGTAATCCTAGCATTGAACCAGTTCACATCGCCAGCAATGTATGACCCAGTCAAAGACGGTGTCTCCTCGGATACTTTCCGTTTAATTCGTACGACATTGTTTAGTATCATAGTCATCGTTATTATCATTGGCAACTGCTTCGTGCTGATCATTCTCCCCAAAGTACCGATGCAAACCATTGCTAAGTTATATTTGTATTCTCTTACAATAGCAGATTTGTGCACAGGATTGCTCGGTGTTCCTCTTTTTATTACTTCAGCCTTTGACCGATGGATCTTTGGTGAAGTCATGTGTACTGTCGTTGCCTTTGTGCGCATATTTTTTAACGTTGGTGCACTTTTATCCCTTCTTGTCGTAACCGTGGATCGATTTTTAGTCATTTCATATCCACTACGTTACCCAGCATGGGCAACTCGAAAGAAAGCAATTTGTCTTTTGGTTTTAATCTGGAGTACCGCTGCATTCTTTTCATTGGTCTATGGACCTATTTCAAGACGACCCCCGACTTACCTTCCGAAATTTGCATTTTGTTTCTACGCTCTTACACATTCAGACATAATTGACTACACAATCTTAATTTGTGCTGCCGTGTTTATTCTGTCTCCATTCATTATCACCATTATTCTTTACTCCAAAATATATTATATCACCAAGAAACACAGGGAATTTGTGTCTAAATTTGCAGCGGCAGCCGGGAATAATCAAGTAAACAAAAACATGAATTTTTTCAAAACATTTGCGTTAGTAATTGTGTGTTTTGGCATAGCGTGGTTACCAACTGTCGCGTTTCGTTTCGTAGATGAATTATCCGATGTAGAAATTCCTACTCAATTTGTGATGGTTGCAGATATTTTGATCCTCAGCAACAGTGGAGTGAACGTATTTATCTATTTTTGGAGAAATAAAGACTTTAAAAAGGCTGCTCTGCAGAGAGTGAGATCTTGTACGAGTCCTCGAGGTTAAGATTGGGTCCATGAATCTCTTTTGGAATAACATAATCTTGTAAAATGAGTGCAAACTGTATAAGTATCCACACAATAGGATCTCAGAAACTCCACGCAGTACGAGCTGTGATTTGGTTTGATTATACTTTGGTTTGATATGAAATTTTTTTAATCACACGAAATTGCGGCCCGGAGGCCGATTTATAGACGAATCCAATTTCACGCATTCCTGCACCTCAATGGCGGCCATAGCCGCGACGGGGACCCAACTATCTCACCTAAAATGTGAAATGATGCGGCCTTGAATGGTATTCTATCACCCGTGTTACACGTAGACAAAAGAATGATGACAGTTTACAACACAAAAGAATCTCACATCGAATTTTAAGCGGTTTTAATCTACACAATTGGGCACTCACAACACCTGTTTGGTGCATGCGGGGACCCTAATATGGCCGACCAAATCCTGACCATGACTTGGCTCGTTGGATTCGTCTATACTGTACAGAACAAAAGTAAGGGAATGCAATATGACATAAATAAATAAAAGCAATAAGTGAAGTCGGGACCCATACCAGCTATAAAAAGAAACAAACAGCAAGGAAATGCAGCAGACGAGACGATACAGTATTGTCAAGGGTTGCTATTCATATAAGTAACCCAACCAATACGGCCAATACCGGAACTACCAAACCTGTTAATGTGATCAGGGAGCTGGTTGAATTCAGTTAGGTGGATGTGAGTTCATAAGAGCAATGTCGGGGATTATAGATCACAATTTTGCAATCGATGTGGAGAGATGAGGTCCGACCAACAGCCATTATAACGAATGGTTCATGTTCAACTAATTCCAGCGGACGGTCTGTGGCTAGTAAGGAATCGTCTTTGACCATGCGCTGATCTGGCTGGTCAGGAAGATATTTAATATCACGAATTTATAATATGCCTACCAGTTCCATCGTATAACCGATTGCCAGAGAATATGTGTTACCATGTTTAATAAATTTGTATTTATCATATAATAAAATGTGGCCAAATTTATAATGTGTACATAGTGTGTGGATCACAAGAATATTAATCTTCTACGGACTTGGCTACCAAGCATGTCGGGAAGGATATTGACCTATGTCAGTTATCATGTTAGAGATGAGGTCCGACCAAATGCTTGTGTCATACTTTTGTCGCTAAGCGGCGTGACACACGCGCATTGCAGACAAACGGACACAATCGAAGCTTGTCATTGGTTAATACGTCTTGCCTGTTGCCGCTTGCCATGGAGTATGACGGGGGCATTCACTGTGTGCGATCATGCGTGAGAGGCAATTCCCGATAATATATTAAGTTCCCTGATTCAGTGCTTGGCCCACTACTACTATACCTAGATACCATGTGCCCGTACAATTGATCGGGGTTTTTTTTGCAACAAATTTTTACGTATTTGCTATTGTGTAAAATATACATGACTTACTGTGTAAGTAACAAGCATGAAGCGAAAGTTGTTATCAGATCACATTATTCACCAAAGACACTTGATACAAGAAGTTAAGCTTTCACAATATTCCATACCTATGCAATTATAACGCCAACATAAAATCTGGAAACGTGCAGACCTTGTACCTTTAACGCTGTATAAATTAAAACGAAGAAGACCTGGTGGCCGCTGCGTACCGCCAATTTTCGATATTTCCATTGCTATAACACGTGGATCACTCGAAAGCAACGGACGATCGCCATAGCGATCTACAGCTAAAAATCTTCTCCACTACACATCTGACTTTTTGCGTTGTTTTACCGAACATAACGAACAAACGATGAGTTATTGAGGTGCTGCGCGGAACTAAAAATTCGGAGTTGACGGGACCGAGTATGGCGGATACCAGAAAATGTGAATTTGCGGTCGAGGCTAACACAATTTATGCATTTGCCTGAAAGGGATTGAAATTGAAACTCCTTTCGTGAAACAGTACCTTAAATATCATTTTTGCATGCCCTAAAGGATCAAATCAGAACTCACCCGATGGTTGACCGCGGGTCCAGGCGGTTCCATCCGGTTGGAGGTTAAACCAAAATATGTTGGGCAAAATACAACCAATAGTTGGTTAAACATGAATGGGAAGTTCATTTCATTGTTTACATTTTAACCAATATGTTGGTTAATTCATGCAGACTCGGGTTAAATGAGTACACAATGAAGTACAATTGGAGATGTTTGAAGGTAGAAAATTATATTGTAAAGTATATTATTTTATCGGGTATAACACTTTAGTTTAAGTGTGTGCGAGGCCGAGACTGCGATCAAGACTTACGATGATTTATCGGCGAAAGCTCTACCACCACAACCGGTAAGCTTAACAGTTGGTTACCCCAGTTGATGCCAACTTCAAGAATGGTAACCATTGTTGGGCGTTTTTTTAACCACCTGTTTTCTACCCATCCATTTTTATCCAATGTTCTGGGAGTGTGGACGGCTGATGTAAATATCCTCATTCACTTGTCCTGCGACATTTGCATATAAATATCCATACGAATAAAATTATCACACGAATATGATGCTGCTTTCTCCAATCACTTATCTTCTTGCGCTGCTTTCTCCAAAAAAAATATCTCCTTGCGCTGCTTTCTCCAAAATTGGGTTCGTTCACCAATCACTCTTTCTCCAGGAAACAGGCTTCTTTGACACTGCTCCGCTGTATTTGACAGATGTGTTGTTTTAAAATACCAGACTCCAGCAAGTCAATTATTGACTATGTAAACTGGTTAAAAGCACGAAGACCAACACACACATGTGGAGTTATACAATCTCCCATGACATTCTGTAAAACCAAACTCCAAATCTTCACCTTTTATACACACAATCTATTAATAGACCATTCTGTCACATTTACTTCCTGGGGAATTGCCAAAATTATGTCCATTTCACAATCTGTTATCAGGAGTTCCCTTAATGGTGCAACTATGCAGTGAACATTGAGCAATATGGAAAATCCGCTATAATATTAATATCTCTGATTCAGTTTGTTTACAGCATTTAAGGTTTTCCCCTAAAACATGTCGTAACACACAAAATCTTGCATGATTACTTCCAAGGTGTTTCCCCTTGTCTCACACTTCTCATGACATACTTTCAGCTTGTAAACAAAGTTAAATAATTAAATTAAATTACTGAGGGCACATCACAACATGCTATTCAAAGCGGTTGCGCAACTGCGAAATGAAAGTTACGAAAGCCGTCGGCTCGACTAACCTAAAGCTACTCAAGCCGGCTTGACTAACCTAAGGCTAGTCAAGCCAGCTTGACTAACCCATTCTACCCAATTGTTTTGTGTTCCATTCCCATTGCGGCGGCTATTTATGATACCCCCAAATAACAAGCTATAATTGAAAAGATTTGTAAAGTAAATACTGATTGGATGAGCTCTATAAATGAAGCAGAGTGCATCGTTGTCATGGAAATCAGTTGACTTACAATTAATACGATTTATCCTTTTTTCTATTCATTTGCGTTACAATTCCCTGTTAAAAACACACTATTTGTTTACTATGGTAACTTCTGTTATTCATGATAGGAATATGATTAATAAGTTGTCAGAATGATTGTGCTAAACTTGTATAAAATGAATGAGCTGTGATATTTGAAATGGCACAGTGTTAAATTAATCAGAAACCTGTTGGTCCGACATTGTCAAGGTTAGAACCTGACGTTAACCTCAAACATCTCATTATTATTTCCCCACATATTTAGGCAATTATTATATTCCAAGCCCTGATCTCACCCTGTATCCTGCATAAGGGTGTATATAATGTAAAAATATTGTACATAGTAACAGGCACGGTTCTATGTTTTTCAGTTCATCAGATATTGTCTAATGCGACATTGACCATATTCAATTGTTGTATGGATATGGCACTTAGTGCATTGTTCCCAGAATAGACTAGTTAATCTAAGTGTGACCTGAGGCAAAATTGGAACATCAATGTTTTAAGTTGAAAGTATCTATTCATAACCTCATGAATATGCATGATGCGTGTGATCCAATCATATTTTATTATTTGTGAACAGGCAAGGTTTTACGTTTTTTGGACGATTTTCTGATGCGACATTGACCATATTTAATTGTTGTATGGATATGGCACTTAGTGCATTGTTCCCAGAATAGACTAGTCAATCTAAGTGTGACCTGAGGCAAAATTGAAACATCAATGTTTTAAGTTGAAAGTATCTATTCATAACCTCATGAATATGCATGATGCGTGTGATCCAATCATATTTTATTATTTGTGAACAGGCAAGGTTTTACGTTTTTCGGACGATTTTCTGATGCGACATTGACCATATTTAATTGTTGTATGGATATGGCACTTAGTGCATTGTTCCCAGAATAGACTAGTCAATCTAAGTGTGACCTGAGGCAAAATTGATTGGAACATCAATGTTTTAAGTTGAAAGTATCTATTAATGACCTCCCGGCCCGGGCCCCAGCAGGATCCCAAAAGAGGAGAAAAAATTAAATAAGAAAAATGCTAATTTCAATAAAATAAAATGACTGCTTATGCAGGGCCCAAATTTAAAAGTTGGTCGAAATGTGGAAGATTTAGCTTAAGTCTTCCATAGAGGGCGCATGAGTCTTGAATAGAATAGACAATTGGGTAACTTCCATTTAAAATACTCACTCCAGTTGTGGAAGATATAGGTAAAGCCATAATACAGGGGGAGTATGGGTTTCAAAATTATTAGCCCCGACCAATTACATTTGAAAAACATACTCCACCTGTGGAAGATATTTCCAAAATCTTCCATAGGGTAGTGTGCCGGATTTCAACTGGAACAGCCCAATTTGATGTCTCCGTGATGTATATATACCGGGTAGTTCTTGAGATCAACAGGGGCCAAAAATTAAAAAGTGCTAAGATTTTGATAAAAAATGGTCCAAAATTCTAGCCTTGCATAAAAAGGTGCCATTTTTGTTGTATGCAAATTATAATTTTTTCTTTACCTCGTTTTTCTTGTTTGTGAGGTATATGTACTTTTAGAGACACTATATATATCGACGTTCCAATTTTGTCCAGATATACCCATTGTTTATGTATACATTTACTAGACTATTTAAGGTTCGTGTGGTGTATTGTGTTATTGCACTATGAATAGGTAATGTCGTCGCGCGCACTTTTTGTAAAGGTCTGTTTTGCACCGTTTATCTTACATATACGGCGAGCAAAATTTAATTATTTGCACCTAACTATGTATATATAATAGTTCAAAAAGAAATAAAATACCAAACTTTATTTCTTAATTTAAATTAAAACACTAACACCTCAGCAGGAGACAGCATTACCAAATCAATACAGAATTGATCTCAATTGAAATCTGTATTATTTTGAAGTTGTTTGGTAGTTAATTCACTTGCGTAGTTTTTCCCTCTGGAGTGTATTGGACCATTCTTATTAAAATGATTTATGAAAAATGCGAATTTCCAAAGTGTTGTCAACGTTTGGACTACGATATGTTTTAACACCATGACATTTGTATCTTTAAAATTCTTTATAAGTAGTCCATTGCCAATGCTATCTTCGCTCGCTACTATGGCATAATATTACTTACGCTTGCTTTAGTTTGATTAACTCAATCCGCCGTTGTGTCTGTGTATGCTCATCCAGATTGAGATTGATCGATTGTGATGAGACGAGTTCATAATGTGGGCGAATCCAAGGCCGGAAAGAAGTTTGTTCCAATCATCATCGTATAAATGCCGTACGTTTATCATGATTTCTCGACATAGAAAGCCCAGGATAGAAAGCAAAACAAGTTACCATTTAATCGCTACCGGATTGTAAGGTGTATGAAAATAGATAAACGACAATGGCTGATACCACAAATAGTATCGCTCTTCATGTAATACGTTCTGTTGTTCTTAGCCTTTTAACTGTGATAATCATCTTTGGAAATACCCTTGTATTGTTGATCTTGCCACGAATGCGATCTTGCGAAGGCAATCCGCGGCTGTTACTGACATCCCTCACCATGGCCGACATGTTGGCAGGCATATTCGTTGCCCTACCAATGACTATCTCATCTATAGCCAATAAATGGATCTTAGGAGGTGTTCTCTGCAATTTTGTCGCAGGGGCTCGCTTAACATTCAACATCGGTGCACTACTGTCACTTTTAGCGATTACAGTAGATCGCTATATCGCCATTGCCCATCCCTTACGATACCCTGCAATAGTTACTCGACATAAATGCATTTGCATTCTTGTTGCGATTTGGTGTTGGGCCGTGTTTATGCCATTCGTATACGGACCGATATTTGGGCACATTCCAGCGAAATATTTCTCTGAACATTGCATTTGCTATTTCACAGCTGCAAATGCCAATGAATTCAATTGGACTGTAATATTCTGTTTAACCTTCGTTGTGGTGATCCCGTTTATAATTACTACGATCATTTACACCAGGCTCTTCTTCATTGTCAGGAAACACGTTTCTTTCAGCGA
Source organism: Amphiura filiformis (assembly GCF_039555335.1). Classification (NCBI taxonomy): domain Eukaryota; kingdom Metazoa; phylum Echinodermata; class Ophiuroidea; order Amphilepidida; family Amphiuridae; genus Amphiura; species Amphiura filiformis. Next base: position 77,898,002 of record NC_092631.1, read on the forward strand.
AAACTTAACCAACAATCAGGACAAAAACCTCAAATTTCTAATCACATTCTTTCTCGTTATTATTTACTTCGCCATTGCATGGGTTCCTTACGTAATACTACGATTTACGGAATTTGCCACTGATTTCGTTACCCCGAAGCAGGTTGACATCCTTATCGAGATTATGATACTTATGAACAATGGTGTCAATATTTTCACCTACTACTTTCGAAATAAGGATTTCAAAAGAGTAGCTACTAAGTTATTTAAAGGAGAAAAAGTATATTCAATTACAGATCACTCTAACAAATAGAATAGTACCAAGTACAATATCGTCAGTTTGTGCAAAACTATAGACAGATTTGGTGACAATAGCGTTTTGTTTACCTCTGGACACCAACGCGTTGCAACATATCGTCACACTGGTTTCATTGTGCTCTCCCTTCCCATTTCCATTGATTTGTGTACTTTCCACTCTCTATAGGTCTATTCATCTGATAAGACTGAGGGATATGTTTTGTCTTATCTTGCCACGGTTACTTCATCATGTTGAAACTATTTTGGTTTGTATTATAATTTACGGTTCCTACATTATGCAGACTGGCAGACTGTAGGAGACTGGATTGTTGCATGTTAATGAAATTTTCCATCATTAGAAAACTGTTATTTTACAATAGTTGCTGTGTAAACAGGTACATCCCATCACTAATGTCATACTTAATTGTATGTATTCAATTTAATTATTTAATAAAATACCCCTATTGTATTGAACAATATAATGGGTTGACCCTCAGGCTAGGAATTCATCCTCTTGTGATCCTATTATAATAGCCATGTATTTTTGGGTAAGTTTTGTTTCAAAGATTTAGTGTGGTGACCCAGATTTATGATAAATAGGATGGAAAGTGGTTGTCATATCTGGAAAAACCGATATGAGTTTAATTGTCTGCTTCGTGACAATACAAAGCCAAACACACAGCAAACCAAACATTAAAGCATTGTGGCATTTACGGTAGGCTATAAAATTTATGTAGTAAACTCACCATACTCAAATTAACAGATTTTTGATCATGATAAATGGTAATTCTTTACCCCTATGAAAAGTGTTCCAATGAATATACTCTCTATTCCAGAAATATAGAGCACTATTTTTTATTTGTTTTTGTTTTGGATTACAAAAATATCATCCTATTTTGCCAAATGAAATATAGCTAAATCTTAATCCTTTAGATAGTTCTAACTGGCAATAAAATTCAAATTTTAAACGTTTTGCAATTCGAGGGGAAATATGCCAAAATCATGCAACTTTGCATGATTTCTTACACCTACAGTCATGAAATTCAAAAACTTGGCGCGAGTCTAAGCAATCAAAATATTGAGTATTAGGCTATGAATTTACTCATAATTTAAATATTTAATGTCAATTTCGATAATTAGTTATAAAAGGTATTAGAAAATATGTTTTCCAAAAATTAGAATGCATAATCTGAAATTAGTCTGCCACAGTCTGTCAGTCTGCTACAGTCTGCCAGTCTGCCACAGTTTGTCAGTCTGCTACAGTCTGCCAGTCTGCTACAGTCTGCCAGTCTAGTCTGCACTAATTACGTTTCATCTTTTCCAATCAGTTTAAGTGCAGGGATATCAATAGTTCCATAGTTCCATTATTAAGTTATTTTTTGTAAGGGACATTATATACTGCTGCCCTCGCTTTTCCTTTACGATGTAAACAATAAACCCAATTAGAATTTGGTCACGGATGCCTAATAACGCTGATGTGTTTTAAATGTATTCAATGTGAAATTTTAACTAAATTAAGCAAAAATAACGAAAAATATTTAATTTAGGTAATTATGGTAATTACACTTGCGAATTTTAAATAATCACAACGTTATGTGACATTCAGATATTATTCTCAACTCAAGTATAACACGAAAAATACGAGACGAATCGCTTCTTAAAATGTATCGTTCAGGATAAACTATTATACCATGTTTTTTTTATTGATTTTGCTTTCCAACAAATAAATCCACAATGTTGTTTACGCATGTCTTTTCATGTCTTTTCTATGAGTCGAAATTGGCGAATAAGCGTTTTCAAAACAATGAAAAACAGTCTCAACATCCGAGACGATTGAAACGAGGACATTTCTTCGGCGATTCACTTGACCATGGACGTACAATAGAGCACGAAGTGCGATGGACTTGCAACTCCGTTCGTCGATGTGAGGTCAGCGATCGTCACGCTTGCAACATGTGGACGTAGATGGCAGCAGCATTTTTCTGTAATTAGCATATTCGTGACGTCATGTTAACGTAAGTCTCCACAACACTACGCAGTACTATCGTAGGTGGCAGCAGCATTTTTCTGCAGTTTCTTTAGGCTATCAGCACAGGGTAATACACAGGGGAAGCCGACGCTGACGCCATCTTTTTGTATTGCGCTAGTATAGAAGTTGCAACGGCCTGCTTGACTCCAACTAAACAAAGTCAGGAACGGGTGATTGCCTTTATGCAGTTGTTGTTAGACATTTTATTACCTTAAACAGCGGCATCAATGTATTCGTTTACCTTTGGCGTGATAGGTATTTTAGAAAACTTACGCAAGTGTTTCATTCCAGCGTGTTCAAATCACAACAAGCAACATAAAAGAACAGTAAAAAAACAACAAATTCAAGAGTAACACCACTACTCAGGCCTTGCCGTTACCGCTTGCCCAAACTCGCTATCGCTCGCTGCGAATCGCCCAAAATCAACCATCGAATCAGCCAATTCAGCATTTAATCGATTCTGTGCCCCCTCAAAGCACAGAAAGTCACAAATTTTAGCGCGCATAGGTCAATACCGTTTAAGACCGAAGCTCTACTTGATTAAGTAGAGATTACTAGTATACCCAAATAAGCATCATGCTAGCGAGTGATTAACCACTCGCCTTTAAAATATGGACGGCAAGGCCTGACTACTTATAATTATGAACTGGGAAGGTGTTCCACAAACCATGCAAACGTAGAGAAGGTTTGATCCCCGGTCTCCTTCGTGGAAAGAGGGCACCGAGAAGAAAATGCTTGAGTCGAGAGAGTATTCGCCTTATGATATGTTATTATATTGGGACTTGTCTCAGCAACAAGGGGATCTGGGATGCAACATGCGCACATATATAGCCTTCAGGAAAATGCGTTTTTGTAACGTGGTGTTGAACGTCCCGCACTACCGAACAGTTTTTAATATTATATATTCACACATGTACAGGGTGTCCCAGAATAATTTATACCGGGAAAGATGGAATTGTTTAGGTATGAACGGCATTTCTATTGGTCATATTGTTTTGCATTTTAAGTTCTACAAATATTTAGCTTTCTCAGATATTTTAGATTTTAAAAAATTGGACGTTTCTAGTAGGAGTTAGAGAGGATTGCGTAAAAATAGCTGAATAAAGCATTTGCTACGATTGAGTGACCTTAAACTATTCTTTCTTTGGCGGCAGTTCTGAAGCCAATTATTGCGGTGTGTGAGTTTCATCATTTGAAATGCCCTGACAAAGATGGATTGTTCATAAAAGTATAGAGAAGGTTCGTCCTTAGTGTCACAGCATACATTTATGTCCAGTATATTGGCAAACCCACAGCTACGTGACTAAGAAGATTAAAATTTACTGCAGAGGATCCTTGAGGAAGTTATATCCTCTGTAATAATGATATTTTTGGGTAAAAATCACATAAAAAGTATGTTTTTCAACATAAATATCTGATGTCATATTGAAATGTTTCACTTAATCCCATATCAAGAATTATTTAGCATTGTAAGCTATACATCTGTGCCAAATTTGGTGCATTTCCTATAAAAGAATGTTGGATTTCTCCAATATATTGCACAGTGCGGATGAATGATGGTCATAAAGCATCCATGTGTTATGATGCCTTTGCACTGTAAATTACACACATGCAGTTTTCGTCCATTTCAGTAATAGCAATGTCATGCGAAAACGATTCAAGCTATTTCCATGAAAGTCACAGAATAACTAGAAGACATGTGTGGCATTGTATTGCACTTATTCAGATGAGATGTTGACTATATATTTTTGATATTTTGTTCAAAGACGGTATAAATCATTCTGGGACACCTTGTAGTAAGAATAATGAATAATTACTTCATGTGATAAATTGAAATGAATGAGACAGGTAAACGAATTGTACTAAAGAACCAACCAATCATAGTGTGAAATATTGGTAATATTGATTATGCTTCAAAATAATCAACATCACAATAAAATATCAGAGTGGGAGTGAGGAGCTCACTTTACCGCTGTTTGTCAAATCCAGGCGTGAAGTTGGAAACTTTATTTTCGCTGTCTTGGTCACATTTAATTGTTAGTCTTTCTTAATTACAAACACGACATAAACGTTATGATGGTGTATAAATGAATAGTTGCCTGTCACAGCCATCATAAGGGTGTGTTGGAAAAATTTTACATTAAATTTACTCTCACGAAACCTATTATATTTACTATATAATATAGGCTTTGTATTCACTGATCTCGTCATGGTGTTCGTGTTTCTTATGTGCATTGTGTCAAAGTGTATGTATTATAATCGGCCCTCTGCCACTTTTAAGGTATAATATATACGTTGCTTTGCGGTGTTATAAATAACTGGAGAAACAGAGAGCGAGATATCGTAATCCTAGCATTGAACCAGCTACGTTCACATCTCCAACAATGTATGACCCAGTCAAAGACGGTGTCTCCTCGGATACTTTCCGTTTAATTCGTACGACATTGTACAGTGTCATAGTCATCGTTATTATCATTGGCAACTGCTTCGTGCTGATCATTCTCCCCAAAGTACCGATGCAAACCATTGCTAAGTTATATTTGTATTCTCTTACAATAGCAGATTTGTGCACGGGATTGATTGGTGTTCCTCTATTTATTACTGCAGCCTTTGACTCGTCGTAACTGTGGATCGTTTTTTAGCCATTTTATATCCATTACGTTACCCAGCATGGGCAACTCGAAAGAAAGCAATTTGTGTTTTGGTTTTAATCTGGAGTATCGCTGCATTCTTTTCATTGCTCTATGGACCTATTTCAAGACGACCTTCGACTTACCTTCCGAAATTTGTGCTTTGTGCCTTCGCGCTTACAAATCCAGACAACATTGACTACACAATCTTAATTTGCATTTCCGTGTTTATCATGTTTCCATTCATTATCACCATTATTCTTTACTCCAGAATATATTGTATCACCAAGAAACACATGGAATTTGTGTCTAAATTTGCTGCGGTAGCCGGGAATAATCATGTAAACAAAAACGTGAATTTTTTCAAAACATTTGCGTTAGTAATTGCGTGTTTTGGCATAGCGTGGTTACCAACTGTCGCGTTTCGTTTTGTAGATGAATTATCCGATATAGAAATTCCTACTCAATTTGTGATGGTTGCAGAGATTTTGATCCTCAGCAACAGTGGAGTGAACGTATTTATCTATTTTGGGAGAAATAAAGACTTTAAAAAGGGTGCTCTGCAGAGATTGAGATCTTGTACGAGTCCTCGAGGTTAAGATTTGGTCTATAAAATCTCTCTTGGAATAACATGATCTTGTATAATGAGTGCAAACTGTATAAGTATCACACTTATAAGTAAAACATATCTCAGAAGCTCCAGCAGTATGAGCTGTGATTTGGTTTGACATGATATGTTTTTATTCACACAAAATTGCGGCCCGGAGGCAGATTTATACTGTACACAAGATAAATAAACACAGAAAAAAGTAAGGGAATGCAATACGGCATAAATAATAAACAATAAGTGAAGTCGAGACCCATGCCAGCTATAAAACGAAACAAACAGCAAGGAAATGCAGGAGAAGACGAGACAGAATTGTCAAAGGTTGCTATTCATAATAAGTAAACCCAAACAAGACCGGAACTACGATCCTACCAAACCTGTTAATGTGATCAGGGAGCTGGTTGAATTCAGTGCTTGGCCCACCACCACTACCTAGATACAAAGTGCCCATAGAATTGGTCCATTTTTTCAACAAATTTTTACGTATTTGCTATGTGTAAATATACATGACTTACTGTGTAAGTAACAAGCATGAAGTGAAAGTTGTTATCAGATCACATAATTCACCGTATTCCAACGATAATTGACTGATATCATATAAGATTCCATATCATCAGTGATATTCAATTGTTACGCCAAGAAATGATATGTAAATTCCAATTTCACGAGCAGACTTGTACCTTTAACGCTGTACAAATTAAACTTCCTGGTGGCCGCTGCGTACCGCCAATTTTCGATATTCCCATTGCTATAACACGTGGATCACTCGAAAACAACGGACGATCGACACAGCGATCTGCAGCTAAAAATCTTCTCCACTACACATCTCCCTTTTTGCGTTGCTTTAACAAACATAACGAACACACGGAGAACACGATGAGTTATTGAGGTGCTGCCCGGAGCTAAAAAGTTATAGTAGTTGATGGGACCGATGATGGTGGATGCCAGGAAATGTGAATTTGCGGTAGAGGCTAACACAATTTATGCATTTGCATGAAAAAGGATTGAAATTGAAACTCCTTTCGTGAAACAATACCTTAAATATCGTTTTTGCAGGCCCTAAGGGATCAAATCAGAATCAGGTGGTTTCATCCGGTTGGAGTCGGTTTCTATTGTCCTAAACATTGCACCAAATTTTCTTCTTTCTTTTGAAACACAAAAAGTTTAAATGTCGTCAAAACATATTTGAAAGAGTAACAATTCCAAATTCTAAAATCTAAATGTATGTAGATGAAAATATCTGGAAGCATATGGACCAGGTGTCACCGTCCATTGGTGAAAGGTTACATCTTTGCAATGATAAATGTAAACTATGTTAACATTAAATATTAGTCTTGGATGTCTAATGATAATGATGAGTTTTAATGTATTCATTGTTAAATATTAACTTCGTAAGTAATTTAGGTGTCGAATCACAGGATACTAATATAAACGGTAGTTGTGGAATTGATCGATAGTAATTGAAATTGAGATTTTTTGTTTTTTTTCGTTAGACGAATATGTCACATTCTAATCTTATTCTCAACTCAAGTATGACACGAAAATACGAAACGAATCGATTATTGATTCTGCTTTCCAACAAACAAATAAATGAAATACTATGCATGTCACATTCTTTGAGTCGACATTAACGAATAAGCGTTTTCAACACGATGAAAATAGTATCAACATCCGAGACGATTGAGATAAGGGCACTTTTCAACGAGCATTTCGAAGCCTCCAACTAATGTGTCTAAAAGAAATGGTACATATCCACTGCACGGTATTCTTTTTTTTTTCGATTTTGTCCCGGCAGGGGGGACATCTCTGCCCTCCACATTTTGGGATGAGGGACACAATATGAAATACCCCCCCTCCGACGATTCAGAAAATACTTACTTGGTCTAAATAGGCTTAATGTAAAAGGCTTAGGTCTGCTGTATAAGCAATATTTGGTTTAATACCTTGATTTTGGCTAAATAACACTGAAAACATAAATTGGTCAGTATGACTAACTTTACGTTAGTGCAGATGATGCCCATTTTGACTAACTTAATGTTAGTCAAGCAGGCATGACTATCAAGTATCATGTGTGACTAGCTTTGCCTAGTCGTGCAGGCAGGACTAACTTGCTTGACTAACGTCAACAGTTAGTCATGCATGCATGACTAGTAAACGACTAACTTTAAGTTAAACAGGATGGTGCCCATTTTAACTAAAGTAACATTAGTCATGCAATTCTAAGCTAGTCATGCAGGCTTGACTAACATGACATAACCTAACGCGTGTCCAGCAGTTCTAAGCTAGTCAGGTAGGTGCTTTCAAGCAAGCTAGTTCCAACAAGCTTGCTTCACTAGTGTGCTGCAAATCACGTTACTGGTAAAAAGTGAAAAAAGGAGACAAATGTGGCAGTTTATCTTGCTTGTCTGGATTTATTTTCATAGTTTTGCGTTATGAAATTGATATATTACTTGAAGAAAATCCTCTTACCTGGTAATCATGATGTTAGGACTTGTCTCAACAACAAGGGGATCTGGAAGCGAAATGCAGAAATAGATAGCCTTCGGAAAAACGTGCAACGTGGTGTTGAACGTCACCCCGGAGCGTCACGCACTACCGAACAGTTGTTTATGTATTTGCACATTTAGTAAGAATAATGAAAAATTACTTCATCAAAGCCAAATGTGGTGAGATATTCGTAATACTGGATTATGCTTAAAAAATAATCAACATCGCGATAAAAATATATCAGAGTGGGAGTTAGGAGCTCACGTTACCACCGTTTGTCAAATCTCGGGCGTGAAGTAGGAAACTTTATTTTCGCTGCCTTGGTTTTAAATTGTCAGTATTTCTTAATTACAAACACGACATAAACGTTATGCTGGTGCAATGAATAGTTGCCTATCAGAACCATAATCAGGGTGTGTTGGTAATCAATGTTAAATTAAATTTACTGTCAAGAAACCTATTATATAGGCTTTTCATTCATGGTCATATAGCCAATTCGGTGTTTCTTGTGTACGTGTGTATATTAATTGTCACAATCGACCCTCTGCAACGTTTAAGGTATAATGCGTTTCTTTGCGGTGTTATAAATAACTGGAGAAACAGAGAGCGAGCTATCGCAATCCTAGCATGGAACCAGCTACGTTCACAGCTCCAACAATGTATGACCCAGTCAAAGACGGTGTCTCCTCGGACACTTTCCGTTTAATTCGTACGACATTGTACAGTATCATAGTCATCATTATTATCATTGGCAACTGTTTCGTGCTGATCATTCTCCCCAAAGTACCGATGCAAACTATTGCTAAGTTATATTTGTATTCTCTTACAATAGCAGATTTGTGCACGGGATTGATTGGTGTTCCTCTATTTATTACTTCAGCCTTTGACCGATGGATCTTTGGTGAGGTCATGTGTACTGTCGTTGCCTTTATGCGCATATTCTTTAACGTTGGTGCACTTTTATCCCTTCTCGTCGTAACCGTGGATCGATTTTTAGTCATTTCATATCCATTACGTTACCCAGCATGGGCAACTCGAAAGAAAGCAATATGTCTTATGGTTTTAATCTGGAGTACCGCTGCATTCTTTTCATTGCTCTATGGACCTATTTTAAGACGACCTTCGACTTACCTTCCGAAATTTGGGTTTTGTTTCTTCGCTCTTACAAATCCAGACACAATTGACTACACAATCTTAATTTGTGTTACCGCGTTTATTTTGTCTCCATTCATTATCACCATTATTCTTTACTCCAGAATATATTGTATCACCAAGAAACACAGGAAATTTGTGTCAAAATTTGCTGCGGCAGCCGGGAATAAACAAGTAAACAAAAACATGAATTTTTTCAAAACATTTGCGTTAGTAATTGTGTGTTTTGGCATAGCGTGGTTACCAACTGTGGCGTTTCGTTTTGTAGATGAATTATCCGATGTAGAAATTCCTACTCATTTTGTGATGGTTGCAGAGATTTTGATCCTCAGCAACAGTGGAGTGAACGTATTTATCTATTTTTGGAGAAATAAAGATTTTAAAAAGGCTGCTCTGCAACGAGTGAGATCTTGTACGAGTCCTCGAGGTTAAGATTGGGTTTATGAATCTCTTCTGGAATAACATAATCTTATATAATGTGTGCAAAGTTCCTGCAAACTGTATAAGTATCACATTTAGTAACTTCGGGAACAAGACATATTTAAAAAAAAAAGCAAGCAGTATGAGCTATGATTTGATATGATATGATTGTATTAACACAAAATCGCGGCCCGGAGGCCGATTTATACTAAGATAAATAAGCACAGAACAAAAGTAAGGGAATACAATATGACATAAATAAATATAAGCAATAAGTCATAAAAATAAACAAACCCACGCAAGAAAATGCAGGAGACGAGGCAGAATTGACAAGGGATGTTACCCGAGGTTGATATTTATATTAGTAACCCACTAAGACCGGAACTCGGATCCTACCATCACTTCATAGACACCAAGTGCCATTAAAATTGGTCATTTTTTTCAACAAAATTACGTTTGTGCTATTGTGCAAATATACATGACTTACTGTAAACAAGCATGAAGTGAAAGTTGTTATCATATTCTCCGTATTCCAATAACTAAAGCTTTTCCCCATATTCCATATCCAATTCATAACGCCAAGAAATAATCTGGAATTTCCAATTTCACGAGCAGACTTGTACCTTTAACGCTTCACAAATGAGTGAGTTAAAAGGTGATGCACGGAGCTAAAAAGCCGGCCGAAACATGCGAAAGGCTTTTTTATCGTGTTGACGGGACCGAGTATATTGCAGTAGAGGCCAGCACAATTTATGCATTTTTGTGAAAAGACAATATCTTTTGCAGGCCCTAAGGGATCAAATCAAAACTCGGCTGATGGTTGACAGCCGCTTCCGGAAGGTTCCGTCCGGTTGGAGCCGGTTTCTATTGTTCTAAACAATCGAACGCGGTTCATGATATCTTTTGGCACCAAATTTTCGTCTTTCTTTTGAAATACAAAAAGTTCAAATGTTGTCAAAACATATTTGAAAGAGTAACAATTTCAAATTCTTAAGACTAAATGTATGTAGATTTTGGTTCCCTAAATTGTTGTTGTATATAGTAAATATTATGTTGAATTGACAAAATGTTCTGGAAGCAAAGACATTTGGGCCAGGTGTCATCGTCCATTGATGAAAGGCAATGATAAATGTAAACTATGTTAACATTAAACTCAATTAGATATTAGTCTTGGATATCTAATAACAATGATGAGTTTTGATGTATTCAATGTTAAATATTAACTTCGTAAGTAATTTAGGTGTCGAATCACAGGATTCTAATATAAACGGTAGTTATGAAATTGATCGATGGTAATTGATATTGATAAATACGAAACGAATCGCTTCTTAAATTGTATCTTCAGGATAAGATATTACACAATGTTAAACTTATTATATCAGGTGGCATGAAAGCAGAATTGTTTCTAGATGTACTCTTTTATATTATCCAGAAGTACAATGTAATGTAATAATTTTGATGGAAATAAATTTGATTGATTGATTGATTGATTGATTGATTGATTGATTGATTGATTGATTGATTGATTGATTGATTGATTTAGATTGTGATTGCTTTCTAAAGGAAACGCGCGTCACAAAAAGCGTCACAAAAAACAAAACAACTAACAATAACAATAGTTTTTGCTGACCCGGATGTGGACTAGGACACCCAGAAGCATTACCCTTCTCCAACTACGAGGGTTTTTGTTTTTACTTTTTTAATCACCATTCATTTCAGAATAGTATATTATAGAACATATTAAAAGTCTTCAAAAGTAAATTCCCTGGTAAAAACGCACTATTTGATTACCATGGTGACTTCATCACAGGAATGTGATTAATAAGTTGTCAGAATGATTGTGCTAAAATTGTGCAAAATTAATGAGTTGTGATATTTGAAATGGCACGTTGTCAAATTAATCAGAAACCTGTTCAGAAACATGGTCAGAACCTGACGGGTCAATGTCGCATTAGAAAATAACTGATGAACTGGAAATGGTAGAACCTTGCCTGTTATTTTTACATTGCATACACCTAATGCAGGATACAGGGTGAGATATGGGCTTTTTTTGGTTGGTAAGGGTAAAGACTGAATCCCTTTAAAGAACTTTGGCAAGTTTCTATACATGTATTATGACAAAGTAGAATGTACTATGGTAATTTAACTATAATTTGCATCAATTTAAATCGAGCACCGTGATATTATATACAAGTCCAGGGCCTTACGTTAGTAAACACCCGGTTGTCACACTTTTCATCGCTTCGAAGTGTTCCAAGAGGCATGATCCTGTTTGCTCTCTAGCGTTTAGCCCTATAAAAGCATCGCATACATTGAAATGGTTTTTAACACAAGTTTGACATTAGACCCTGTGTAATGACGTTTTCCTGCAAAAAGCTACTCCAGTTTAATTGCTGTCAGGCATTTTTGTGTAGCCCATGATGTCATGGTATGTCAACTATACCTATGGTAAAAGTGCAACCTCATCCCCCCCCCGGCCCACCCACTAACACTAGAATCCCTGCCAAGATACTTCAACCCAGTATTTTGTGACACATGGTTTAAATCTTTGGTTTTAATCTTCGCTCGCTACTAGCATCCGGTTCCAAGCCATCTTCACATAAATTTCAGTTCCTTTTTACTATTTTTCTCATTTTCGGATTTCAGAAATTGATGTTAAATTGAATGCTTTGTTATTGACGCAATATTTCATAATATACTCACGCTTGCCTTCGCATTAATCAAAATAAATTTGCATCCTAGTTTGATTACTCGATCCGCCATTGTGTCCATGTACACTCAACCAGATATTGAGATTAATCGAATGTGCTGGGACGAGTTGTGGGCGGATCCAAGGCCGAGAAGAAGTTTGTTCCAATCATCATCAGTGGCGTACCGTGGCCGCTCCAACCCCGCCCGAAAAGGTTGACCCAATATTTTTCACGGTCGTTTGAAAAAGTGAAGAGCCAAAAAAAAAAAAAAAATGATTTTAAGCGCTAGCGTCCCAAAAGCAACCTTTTTCAAATTTTTTTATGCTTTTTCAATTTTTGGCGCCCTTTTTTCTTTGCTAATTCGTTTTGCCGCCCCCTTCGTTTTTGCCGCCCCTTCTTCTTCCGCCGCCCCTTCGTTTTTGCCGCCCCTACTTTGACCCCGGGGGCTGGCGCCCCAAAGCCCCAAAAAAAACACGCGCCTGAAAATACGCGTCTGATCATCCTATAAATAACATACGTGTAACACCATAGCTCCATATATGATATATAAAGCAAATACAATTTACCATTTAATCGCTACCGGATTGTAAGGTGTATGGAAATAGATAAACGACAATGGCCGTTACCACAAATATTATTGGTCTTCATGTGCTACGTTCTGCCGTTCTTAGCCTTTTAACTGTGATAATCATCTTTGGAAATATCCTTGTATTGTTGATCTTGCCACGAATGCGATCTTGCAAAGGCAATCCGCGGCTGTTACTGACATCCCTCACGATGGCAGACATGTTGGCAGGCATATTCGTTGCCCTACCAATGACTATCTCATCTGTAGCCGATAAATGGATCTTAGGGGGTGTTCTCTGCAATTTCGTCGTAGGGGTTCGCTTAACATTCAACATCGGTGCACTATTGTCACTTTTAGCGGTTACAGTAGATCGCTATATCGCCATTGCCCATCCCTTACGATACCCTGCAATAGTTACTCGACATAAATGCATTTGCATCCTTGTTGTGATCTGGTGCTGGGCCGTGTTTATGCCATTCGTCCACGGACCGATATTTGGGCACATTCCAGCAAAATATTTCTCTGAACATTGCATTTGCTATTTCACACCTGCAAATGCCAATGAATTCAATTGGACTGTAATATTCTGTTTAACTTTCGTTGTGGTGATCCCGTTTATAATTACTACGACCATTTACACCAGGCTCTTCTTCATTGTCAGGAAACACGTTTCTTTCGTCGAAAACTTTACCAACAATCAGGACAAAAACCTCAAATTTCTAATCACATTCTTTCTCGTTATTATTTACTTCGCCATTGTATGGGTTCCTTACGTAATACTACGATTTACGGAATTTGCCACTGATTTTGTTACCTCGAAGCAGGTTGACATCCTTATCGAGATTATGATACTTATTAACAATGGTGTCAATATTTTCACCTACTACTTTCGAAATAAGGATTTCAAAAATGCAGCTACTAAGCTTTTTAAAGGAGAAGAATTATATTCAATTACAAAGTACTATGACAAAAAGAATGGTACGAGTACAATATCATCAGTTTGTGCAAAAGTATAGACAGATCTGGTGACAAAGGCGGTTTGTTTATCTTTGGACAGCAACGTTTCGTGAGCATTATAGAAAAAAGACAATACGTTTTGTTATATAAATAATATATATTGACGTCGAAGAAGTAGATACTTTATTTCAGGGCAAGTAGGATGGCAGGAGCCATGCTTTTCCATTTATGCACTTTTTAATATTAATACATTGATCTGGTTGGCAATGAGTCAACGAAGCCAATAATTATGTGATTAACTGTTTTCAAGTTATAAGCAAAAAGGTCAAAGATAAAGCTATTATGATCTCCACCGGGTAACATTTAAAAAAAGTGTTCCGATTGTTATCAAAACGGTTTTAATTTTTTTAACTTTAAAATTTAAAAAAAAAAGATGTTTGTTTCCCAATGCTATACAGGGCACTTGGCTGACAAACTCTGAGTCGTTGAAGTCAGTGTCAGATGTCAGTGGCATTTGCTCCATGTGAAGGGCATTTGCACTAGCACTGGCGCAGGCGTTTTATAGCGTCATTGATGTTATTATTCTGCAGACTGGATCATATCTAAGTCAAAATTGAATAGGACCGTAAAACCACAGAAGATACCTCTTCTCTAGTAAAAGCAAGAGAAGTGGCGATGAAAAAACTTTTTTTTAAATCAATTTCGCGAACACGTGGTTTGAAAAATACCCCTCTTTTTGTGTTTCGCGAATCGCGTTTCTTCATCTGAAAACACCCCTTATTTCACGAAATTTTCGACGAGCATGAATACCCGCGGATGCATGAAGTGCGTGGACAGGGCTTCAAACACAATCGTTCCTGCTCAAACCTATACCATTGTTCCCATGGAAGCAGAACCAGGTATATGCAGAAACATAGATGTTTGGAAATTTGTTTAAATAGAGCATTGATAAGTTTGGATACTTACATTTTTTTTTTATTATTATGAAAACATCATGAAGGTTATTTTTTTTTCAAATTGTTATTAGTCTGCTATCTTTCTTTATGTTCTTTGAATGTCAACAGAATGATTATTAAGGTCTTTTAAAGTATGGTATGCATGATTGATATTCTGTATGAAAGATTGAGGTCATTGTTGAAAGCTTTAATATAAATCTCTAAAGGGTGCATTATAAAATCACTAAGCAAAAGTCCAATGGTAATGAGTTCCGGTGTGGTGTCCTCAGGCATGCTAGCGACCATGTGTGTTGTGCGGTTAGCATTTTCTGAATTAAATGAAAGAAAGGTATACCCTTAAACGGAGCCAGTTTTAATGCTAGTGTCGGTGTTGAAATTGTAGTCCTTGATTATAGAAAAATGTGAAAAATCTTGTCACGCTGGGTAGAAAACGCCTCGTAAAAGTGTTGATTTTTACGTGCTTTTCAAAACTTTTCGATATGTGCAAAGAAATGTAGATGTAGGTCAATAATATGCCTACTTATTGATTACTGTGTCTTGTAAAAATTACAGAATCTTGTAAAAAGAACAGAGGTAAAGAACAATAGAAGAACAGTTCAACATTTGACAATCAATATCGAATTACACATTTCCTACCAGTGGAAGCTCTTTTCGCGCAATCATTTTAATCTGCGACTTCAGCTCACGACAGAGTGATGACAATCCATTGTAACAAATCGAGCCATTTCATATTAAAATCTAATCATTTCAAGCCATTTCCCGAGTCACTGTATAATCTACGGAAAATTTCGTTTTTGAATCGTTATGACTGGTCCTTTGACGTTAAAACAGGAGAAACCCCAAAAACAAACATTCAAAGAAAACTAAAGGAAGCAAGTTACAAGCGCCATCTAAAACCAGAACCAAAATAAAACCATATAAATAAGGAACATAAAACAGTATTGGCCTCATGGTCGAGGATACGAGAAGTAAAATTCAACTGCAGAGCTTTCAACCTTCAGAAGGAAGGCCTCTACTACTAAAGCTTTTAAAAGGCTTTTAAAATTAAAATACGAAGGTCCGATTATATAGGTTTACCGTCCACCCTTTCTTTTTTTTTAAACTACAACTACAACTTGGAATTATTTCGTTCTTTCAGCGCACGTATAATTTGTCTAGGAGCCAATGAAGATAATATCATTTGCTCGCATGATTTGCTTAACATGTAATATGAAAATAAACAATTACTATCACGTCTGGACAGGAAACTAGCATCATTATTTTGACGATTATACTGATATTTTAATACAAACTTATGAAGTTATAATCAACTCGATAATAACGATGGCTGATGAGGAAGTATCAGAAGGTATCACAGCTTTGCAGATTATCCGATCTGTTGTCATTAGCGCGCTAACATCTATTGCTATCTTTGGTAATGCTCTGGTACTTTTTATTTTACCCCACATAAAATCTTGCAGAGGAATCCACGAATGTTCCTGACATCACTCACCGTAGCAGACATGTTCGCGGGGATATTTAGCGGCCTTCCGATGGCTATATCTTCTGTAGCTAACAGGTGGATTTTCGGAGATGTTTTCTGCAACTTTACCGCTGGAGCACGACTATTTTTTAACATCGGAGCGCTCTTGTCTCTTCTGGCAGTTACCATCGATCGTTATATCGCCATCGCTTTTCCACTTCGCTATCCTATGATCATGACGCAGCGAAAGAGCATTTGCATTCTTGGGATCATCTGGTGTCTTGGATTCCTTTGGCCGTTCTTTTACGGACCAATGCTTAAGCGTACACCAGCACAATACTTTTCAAATCATTGTTCATGTTTCTTTACAGGATCTGACCCGAATGAATTTGATTGGTCTATCCTTTGCTGCCTGACTATCTTTGTTCTCACTCCTTTTGTCATCACAACAATTATTTACACCAAGCTTTTCGTCATCCTTAGACGCCATGACGCCTTTGTCACAAAGTTTAATATGAATCACAACAGCAAGACGAAAAACGTGAATTTTCTAATCACGTTCTTTCTCGTCATTGTTTACTTTGCTATCGCCTGGATTCCTTTCGTATTTCTGCGACTGATTGAGCTTCTTACCAACTTTTCTGCTCCCAAAGAAGTAGACATGCTGATGGAAGTACTGATTTTAATGAACAATGGGGTCAATATCTTCACCTACTACTTTCGCAACAAAGATTTCAAGACAGCTGCTATCAAGTTATGTGCACTGTACAGAAACGAAACCTGAAGCGACTACAAGTTCAACGGAATCAAGCACTTCATCTTCGCGCTGGACGAAAAAAAAAAAATTTGTAACCGAACGGATGTCGGCTATTCCAAAACCAATAGAAGAAGAACGGACTTTAATAAACGAAACAGAATAACATTGCAACTGGTCAAAATGAGACAATTCGTTACACCTTTACAGCGAAAGACAAGGTGATTGCAACTTTGTAATGCATTAATTGTTAGATAGCTGAAGTTTGTCAATTTACTTCGACCTCTTCGTCAACTTAACACAATTTTCTTGCTCTGATATACTTCAACGCGAACATTTAATTAGTTACTGCACCAAAAGCGCCGTGACGGGTAAATTCATGACATTTATATCGATAGGCAATCAAAAGAAAGCCATGTGTAGGCGACTGCAGCAAAATGTCTCCCATATGTTCTGTCGAGTGGGTTGTTGGTTACATTCAAAAACAAAAGACTCTACCTTAGGCGCTTATTTAAATAAACATGAATAAATTCGCTAGGCGAGGGATTATGTCAGGAGCCACTGCTAATCTCCTTATTATATTGACGTATTTCCGTTCATATTTTACTTATAACTACTAACTAACTATAGATTAAGTTCACTTCGACTTCTGGAGGCTTTCATGGCAGAGTGGTTTCGAATATATAATCCTCTAGACATTGAAGGTTGCTTCAATGAGCGAATTTCAATCAGAATGCATCCTAGTGTAATTGAAACGATCCGAGGATGACTAAAAAAGATGCAAAATCCAGGCAAGACGATACACAGTGTCGACAACCTGTAAATAAAATATGTTTCCCTGAAATGAATCACGTATTAATACTCCGTTGGTGAGCGACGGGCGATTGGTATTTCACCGAATGCAAGAAAAGGAGTCCTATCTGATTGGCTAGAGAACGATCACTAGATCGCTCAGTGATGAAATACAAACTCAGATGTAGAGATGTATTCAATTCCATTTAAATCAATATTTCATTATTGACGCAGATAAAGAAAGTTATAACGTCTCACTATGGTGCATTGTATTATAGACTTGTGATTTAATATTCTATATGCTTGTTCTTTTCATATAATTATAATTCTATAACAGTTGGGTATATCACATTATTATCGTATGATTTAAAAACATTTCGGGGAAAATGCAGTAAATATATGTGTTAAAAGAAAACGATAATCGTATCTTTGTTAATTGAAATTCCAGTGAGTTAATTGAAAACAAAACCCGGGTTTTACCTGACAACAAATCGAATTTTGTTGTAATGGCAACATCATATGGGGTACTGAGCATGCGCAGATCGTAAAAACGTGTATGAATGGAAACGCTGCGGTATCTCATATCGTGTAAGTGATATGCTTAGCCTGAGTTGCTCGGCCTATCTCGAACAAAATCGCCATGCGTAGCTGTTGAAGAACAAGTGGATTCGCCGTACTATCACGGTAATTTTTGACACGAAGATATAGGGATGATAACACTATGCGATACTGACCAGCCTTATTCATATGATTATTCATTTAAATGAGGCTTATAATAAGTAAGTAGCTGTTGTGCACTGTTCGGACATTTTATATGCATAGTTTGGCTATATATCCTACATCATAAAATATTGAGAGTTTAATTGATCATTATTGATTCCTGTATAGAAATACATAGAGCAGTGGGTGATAAAGTAAGAATTTGAGTCATTTTCTGTAAGAATTTGAGTCATTTTCTGTCAGTAAATAAACGTGGTGTTAAAATAGGCCGAATATTTCTTCTTCTTTTTTTTTTTTTAAAAAGGTCCTTTCCAAAATGCAATCATGTTTGCCCTCAAATCAACCTACATGTGCAAATGATGCATGGTGGAATATGCTGATTTCCAGACACCGGAAGTAAAATTGTGCGATAGAAAAACGGCAATATCTTCGCACATACGAGTCTCACCTAAAAATAAATATCATAGGTTTAACACAAAATGTAAATGTAGTTTATCATGGTTTTTAGTCGTGACTGTAAAAATCGGAATCATATACCAAAATTTTAATATCATTTTAAAATCTTAATTTAAGTGTACTTGTTTTGTACTTGTTTGAAGTTATTAAGTTTGTAACAAGCCTTAAAAGCTTATATAAGCATGCTGGCCTATAGACGAATCCAACGAGCCAAGCCATGGTCAGGATTTGGTCGGCCATATATTTTGGTTCCCCGCATGCACCAAACAGGTGTTATGAGTGCCCAATTGGGTAGATTAATCCCGCTTAAAATTCGATGTTAGATTCTTTTGTGTTGTAAACTGTTATCATTCTTTTGTCTACGTGTAACACGGGTGATAGAATGCAGTTTAAAATACCCTTCAAGGCCGCATCATTTGACAATTTAGGTGAAATAGCTGGGTCCCCGTCGCGGCTATGGCTGCCATTGAGGAGTAGGAATGCGTGAAATTAGATTCGTCTATATAAAGAGAAATGAAGGAATTGGAAACAGGATTAACGGAAAAGAAAAGCCACTCCCAACGAATCAATTGTAAAATTTTGCTCTTAGCCCTTTTGTCGATAAATAAAACACTGGGAATTCTTATTCCATACCACGATACAAAGGCTCTGAAATCGAACTTTTTGAATTGTTTCACCATGTTCACCAAGAGCTATTTATTTAATGACATGTGTTGTGATTTCCTCCATTGATTGTCCAGGGGTGTGAGATGGAATAGCAGAATTCAGACAAAAAAAACCAAGGGATGAAACGATCCATCGCTTGCAGTGATGTCATGCCAACCGACAGAATATAAAACGCTTTTGTTTACACTCAAATGACCTACGATACTTACGTATGTATCCATTATTCGCGCTAATTTTACCGATACAAATTTTAACCCACCGCCTTAGCCTTATTGGCGGTTATGGGTTGTTATTTATGCTTAATATCAGTACTAAGGAAAGAAATCCAAGATTTAGAAGCAGGAGAAAACAGGAGTACCAGAAAAACCTGCGAGGGTATGCATGTCTTGAAAAGGGTTGCACCAATTATCACTAATAACAGTAAATTACAGGTGCACATTTTGATAATGTGCAATGTAATGCTCAAATTGCTTACACGTATGGTGGATTTTGTAACTGATATTTAAAACATTAATTTCACAGAAAATCCATTACACATGTTACATCACTGCCTTCTTAAAATTTATCCAGATTCATCACTGCTACTACCTTCATATACTAGTATACTTTGTCACAGTTTGGTTTTGTTCAAAAGGAATCTTTTACAAACAAACTGGATGAATCTATTTAGCGATACTTTTATTCCAGGTGAAGAAACTTTCATCAGAGTGTACTACATATCCAATAAACTGCATTTATGGCCATTGCGGCTTCGAGCAGCAAATAAACCCAGCTAAAGTGACCACTGGTAGCCTAGATATTTTAATTCACGTAAATTATGCCGTTTGCGCTTTTATTTATTTTTTACTTATTGTAAAGCTGTTTTTGTTACAGCGTATAATTGTGCTTTTTAGACGTGTCTGACCAAATGTCACGTAAATTAAAGTAGTGCTAAAAAGTCTTTTAAAATGCTTATACCTTAGCTAACTTGTAAAAGCATTGGTACAATTCAGTTGACATTAACTGTATCCATATAGGGATATCATGATATAGAGCTTGACGTAAGGTAGTGTTTTCCTTTTAGCTCGCATGGAAGGTGTCCATGTATTTTGTGATTAATGTTCATGAAGGGAAGTATAGTTAGTCACTAAATCATTATAAACAGAACAAATGGTTCACTAGCGCATTTAGACCGTAACTGGTGAACACCAAGGACTACTTTAGAGCAACTGGTATTTAAAATATTCTTCCCGCAAATCATCAATGCTTTCATCACCGCTACTAACGTCATTATACTTTGACTTTGTCACAACCAATTCTTAATTATCATTGGAATATGGAGGAATCGACGGTAGGTCCGTTTGAAAATGTTACAGATTATGACTATGACTTTGTATTTGACGATTATAATCAGCACATCGTTGTGGCGATAACTATATCAATTGCAGCAATACTTGGAATCCTCGGCAATAGTTTGGTGATAATATCAGTATTTGTATCGAAGAAACTTCGGACTGTGACTAATGCATTCGTGGTGAATCTTAGCATTGCTGATTTAATCACTTCTCTTATGATACCATGGCATGTTGTGATATTACTCAGCCACGAGGAGTACCCTATCAAAGACTGGGGATGTGCTGCTGTTGCAGGGTTGATCTTTATATGTATTGGGACTAGTTTATTTACTTTAGCATGCATTGCGTTAAATCGACTCATGTTGATCACCCGACCGATGAAAAAATACATCACGGTCTTTTCGCCATTTTTTACGGGCATTTGGATAACAGCAACTTGGGTCATTCCATTCTGTTTTAACATTATTCCACCATTTCTTGATGTGGGGAAGCTTGGGACTTCACAGAAATATCGAGTGTGCTTAGGCATATCAAAACACCCCAAAAACGATACATTTAATTACATCCAACTAATTGGATGCTTCCCAGTCCCTATAGTAACTCTCATCATATCGTACTCTTGGATATACATTCATCTTCGGCGTCATGCACACAAACTCAAAAAAAGCGGAGCCGATACTTTGAACATGTCAGAAACTGCAACACATACGAGTACCGTCGACAACTTCAGACAAGCCAATAACAACTCGGACAATATCGATACAACAAGTAATGTATCCCGTAGCATTTCTCAACAACTGACATCGGCAGTTCGACCCGACAAATTAACTAAAGCAGAGAAACAGCGACGTAAGAGACAAAAGGCCATCACAAAGAACATGTTACTAGTGTTCATAGCCTTTGTTGTGTGCTTCGTTCCTACAGCGCTCCAGTTGGCCTTAGATGGTGTTTATGGCATCAAAGCAATATCCCCATATGCCACAGCACTCACACTCATCAATGCGTGTGTAAATCCAATAATATATGGGTTTAAACACCCTTACTTTAATCACGTCTTTAGATGTTTACTCACTTGCAAATGGCACGCGATCCCAGAACCATCTGATGAGTTTAAAAAATTGAGGAAATTATGCTGTCGTTTTGGAAGATAAATACCTTTGAAATAAGGATGGCAGAGATCATAGATTAATAAAACCGTCAAATGAATGCCAACAAGAATGTCGTTATAACAAGTAATGTATCCCGAAACATCAGCATTTCTTAATAGCTGACGATGTCAATTCGACCCGACAAATTAAGAAAAGCAGAGAAACAGCGACGTAAGAGAGAAAATGCATCACAAAGAATATGTTCCTAGTGTTCATAGTGCTGACATGTTTAGAGTATAGTATTGAGGCAATCCTGTGTGTAATTTTGGTTAATTTTGATGGACAGGATTTTAAGATATGACCTTGTCAAAAATTATAAGTTTCTGTTATGGCTTAGTGTACATGATATTGGAATTTCTCTACTTATGTAGAGAAATTAGCTACATGAATGGGGCGATCAAAAATGCGAATTTTTATGACGTACCCTTCACTTTTAGGCAATTTATAAGCAGGGTTTTTTTTGCACTTTCGCTGGGATCACTGAATGGGTATGCCTGTTTTGTAGATTGCGATCATCATTGAAAGCTAATTTCATCTCTGAAATAACTCATCGCTCGAACAATTTGCCGGAAATTAAGAAGCTAAAAAGTATCTCTGGCATTCTGAATTTACGTAAGAGACAGGAATTGCAGATATGTCAATAATTTTCCCACTGATTGATTATTGTGTCTTGCAAAAATGACAGGACAATCAATAAACTAGTATCTATGTAATTTCACATTTCAAGTGGAACTTTTTTCGCGCTATGATTTTAATCTGCGACTTTCACAGTCCGTTTCATGTTAAAAAGAAAAGAAAATAATAAAATATCTCAAACAAATAATCCAACAAAACCAAAGAAAACAAGCACCAAACCTTCAGAAGCAAGGTTTGGCACAGGCCTCTGGGAGTAAAGCTTTAAAAAAATCATTGAAGACCCTCGGAATTTGCTTAATCACTCCGTTCTTTTACCGCATGCGTATATTACCTTAGAAGCAATTAAGAAATCCATTTGATTATTTAATATGAAAGATAAATAATTACTCTCACGACACATCACCGGAAAGGAGAAAACGATCGATTGATTGTCGAAAAGATTATCATCAAATATTTCTTAGTTCCGCTTAATTATATTTCACTGAGGTTTAAAAGCAGATAAACACCAAATAACATCATTATTTTGACACTTCCATATCATATAAAAGCTTATAAAGTCATCGGCAGGTTTTAAATCGACTTGACAACAAAAATGGCAGTTGCTGAAGTATCCGAAGGCATCATATTGCAGATTATCCGATCTGTCATCATTTGCGCCCTGGCATCTATTGCTATCTTTGGCAATGGTCTGGTACTTTTTATTTTGCCCCGCGTAAAATCTTGCAAAGGGAATCCACGAATGTTCCTGACATCACTCACCGTAGCGGACATGTTCGCGGGGATATTTGTTGGCCTTCCGATGGCTGTATCTTCTGTAGGTAACAGGTGGATTTTCGGAGATGTTTTCTGCAACTTCACCGCTGGAGCGCGACTATTTTTTAACATCGGAGCGCTCTTGTCTCTTCTGGCAGTTACCATCGATCGTTACATCGCCATCGCTTTTCCACTTCGATATCCTACGATCATGACGCAGCGAAAAAGCATTTGCATTCTTGGGATTATCTGGTGTCTTGGATTCCTTTTGCCGTTCTTTTATGGACCAATGCTTAATCATACACCAGCACAGTACTTTTCTAATCACTGCTTGTGTTTCTTTACAGGATCTGACCCCAATGAATTCGATTGGTCTATCCTTTGCTGCCTAACTGTCTTTGTTCTCACTCCTTTTCTCATCACAATAATTATTTACACCAAGCTATTCGTCATCCTTAGACGCCATGACGCCTTTGTCGCACAATTTAATGTGAATCACAACAGCAAGACCAAAAACGTGAATTTTCTAATCACGTTCTTTCTGGTCATTGTTTACTTTGCTATCGCCTGGATTCCTTTCGTATTTCTGCGACTGATTGAGCTTCTTACCAACTTTTCTACTCCCAAAGAAGTAAACATGCTGATGGAAGTACTGATTTTAATGAACAATGGGGTCAATATCTTCACCTACTACTTTCGCAACAAAGATTTCAAGACAGCTGCTATCAAGTTAATGTGCATTGTACAGAAACGAAACCTGAAGAGTGCAACGGATTCAAGTACTTCAAGCGGGACAAAAAGTTTACAAATTATATACGAATAATCTAACGTTATTATGTAGAAACTATGTCAAAAATCTAAAACTGAGCATATATGGATATCAGTAAGTTATTGAAAAACAACTAAAACAAAAAAAACTGACTTTAATAACATTGCAACTGGTCAAAATTTAGCAGTTCGTTTTAGCTTCATGGCAAAAGATGAAAGACAAGGCGATTGTAACATTATTCTGCGTAAGTGTTATCATGGTAATACATACTCACGAAAGTAATTGTTAAAGGTCACCTGAGCCTGAGGTGGAATAAGTATATATTGTTGGATTGTCAGAATGTTCAAAGTCATGTCAAAAAACGTAATCACAAAGTCGTCTGAATATAGATTGTTGGATTGATGCAAAACTCTGTGGATGTGGTTTCCATTGATCCCTTTGTTTTTACAAGTATAAATTAAGTATAAATTAAATGTAGACCTATTTAACACACATTTTTCAATTTAGCTTATAGTATGTCATTGGTGGTATTCGTGGTAACAACATTTCCAACCCGGTTAGTTGTGCTACACATAAAAAAATTACTAGCATTCCAAGTAGGGCCTACTTGTCAATGTAAAATTATGAAACATGAATTTCATCCATGGTGTTGTCTTTTTAAAGACATTTCTTGTTTTCTATAACAGACAATTTATTGAAAAGGTTTTTTTTTAAATAGTACACTACGCCGACAGAGAGATTCTCGAAATTCTGTGAATTCTGTGAAGCATTCAAACTTAGCGGGTAGAGACGAGTAAATTTTATGCCAGTTTGACTGGGACATCTGCGCGTGAAGCTCCCGAGAAATGTATAATTTTAGACTGTTTTTGTCCAAAATGAAAAACGCGTAAAAATTAATCCATTTACATAATGTGGCAAGGAGTTTTTCACGCTAAAAGTAGGGTAATTATTGTTTTATTTTATCTTCTTTTTAGATTCTTGAAACGTGCCCCACGGCAAAAAAACCAGGGAAGTGTCAACTACTCACATGTTTTTATGAGAGTGTACAGCTGCTTTACGGGTTCGATGAATTTGTTTAAATTGCACAGAAATGGAAGGAGTCTGTCATGTTTGCTGTGAAAATTGATAGTGCATATCAAAGACAAACCGTTATAGAATCCAAGTTTGTCGGTTTAGAATCCACGAAACCATGTTTCTTGATAGAGAATCGAAGTTTTTCAATCATAAAATCTGTTTCATCGGTGACATGCTATGTGTCCATTGATGATCAAGAAATCAGGATTTTTGTTTTAAAAAACCCTGTTTTATCAGCGTTATATCAGGTTTCCATAGAGAATCCAGGTTTATCAACGAAAATTCCAAGGTTCTAGATCAAAAAACCTTACTTTTTTAACCTGGATTCCTGTCGATAGCCTATCCCAAGTTTCGATAGAAATAAACTAGGTTCTCGGCGATATACCATCAACATGATCAAGGTCCATCAAGAATCAAGTTTCTCGATCGAAAATCAACAAATCAGGTTTTTGACAAATTTGGATTCTCGCCGATATACCAAGTTTCAATCGATAAACCAGGTTTTACAATCGCAAAATCTGGTTTCTCGGCGAATCAAAGTTTTCCAAACGATAAACCTGGATTATCGGCGATATACACAGTTTTAAATCATGAAACCAGGTTTTTGATTGAAAAGTATCGTTGTTCATCTACTTTTGTACAAACTCCACTTTGTTCATTGGTCCTGTTTAAAAATAAATAATTACAATATAATCTTTCAGAAGTCTATAGTTTGTGTTGATTGACTAGTTGAGTGACAAAAATGTAATATCTTAACATACATTTAGGTAATAATGCGGTTAAATTATACACACACTATACAAAAGTATGGTAACATTGTTGAAAAACAAGAATTCTACAAACTGTAAAGTCAACATTCATCCAATATCCTCTCCATTTTAGGAAATTTGTTACTCTATAAAGGGCAATGATATTTAAGCACATAATGAACACACACAACAATGTTTTGGTGTGCTTCAAGGTCATCGGGTGTCTTATGGGATAGCCATGTGAACTTTCTTTCTTCTGTGTCCCCCAGACCTTGAAGGACCTTTGTCTTCTAACAGGCTGTTGATTTCTTCCACCAGACACTTGAATCATGCTCCCTGCACCATTTCCCTGCCAAGTTGCAGAAGCCAATTAAACCATTCTGCGACCATTTTTAAGACACTTGGACATTTTCTGGACCTAAGTTTCATCCTCTCTGCGATCAAAGGGATTTCCGACATTCCGCTATTGTAATCACTGGAATACGCACATGATGTCAGGACAGTGGGCACCTTCCATCCCATTGATTAGCCTAATCTTAATATTGTTTCATGCAAAGAACATTGCTATCTAGCACCACATAATGTGAATGCGACAGGATACTATATCAAGGTTCAACTCACAGTTTGCCGAATTCTTCTTTTTCAGCGATGTGTAATTAATTCTCACTAACCCAAAAAGGTGCAATGAGGGACATTATTGATTTTTTGAGTGTAAGCAATTTACCCCAGAAGGATTTTGAAATCCAAGTGGCCCTGGGACCTGAGGAGGGTGCAGCCAACTAATTTTGGTGGGGATCCGAGTATCCTATGCCTCCGCCAATAATAATTTTAAGGTAAATTCATGATTTTAAGATAAACATCACGATGTTAAGGCAAAAATCATGATTTTACGGTCAAATTTACAAGTTTAAGGTAAAATGTACAATTTTAAGTTTAAAATCATAATATTATGGTAAATTTCATAATTTTATTATAAAAACTCATATTTTTAAGATACAATTCATATTTTTAAGTTAAAGATCATAATTTAAAAATTTAGCCCAAATTTAGCGTAATAATCCTTATTTTGCTAGACTATATATGCATGCATGGAGATTTCATGATCCGGCATATCGTCAGCTTGCTACGCTAATTGCATAAGTCATTTTTTGTAATTTTGAGAACAAAGAACAAAATGTGGTTTAAGCATGCATCAGTTACGTAATCACCGTAATCATTTTTGATTATTCCCTTTCATTTGTATCATTATCATTTGTTCTTGTACAAAGATTGGTGAATAAATATGTTTATATGCATGCTTGAACCATATTTTGTACTTTGTTCTCAAAATTACAAAAAGCGTAGCAGGCTGACGATATAATGTTATCATGGCCACTTAACATGTCTTATGCCAATATTTCCCTCTGTTATCAAAAATTTCCACTGAGACGACTCATCAAGATCTTGAGGTATTCTGTTAAATTTGTTATGTAGTACATGTAAAACAACAATTCTTCTACCCGTATTCACGGAATGGAACCTAGTAATATACAATAATAATATATATACAAAATGGATTATCAGCATTATGCTTGCATAACTATAGGACAGTGTCAATCGTGTTCTCATTGAATCACAGAATATGCATGATCGATTTCATCTGACGTTTGACAACATTTTAGTTTGCAGTTCAATTTTTTAAGACAGCAAAGAAGTCCGGTGAAAAGAGCTATCAAAATTGCTATGCCGCCCACAGCGAAAACGACTCCAATCCAGGATCTGTGGAGGAAAAGCAAAACAGAAAAGGTTTATGGTTAGCTTATTTTTTGACGTTTTTCAAATTGGACACCCCCTCGTTATAGCTGATGTCCGCCACAGATGATGATTTAAGCACTTCCCAGCAAGTCTTGCGGTTAGCACAGCTGTACAGCACGGCCCTGCAAAATGCTAACACTTCATAGTGTTCATAGTTCTGGTCGCTAGGGTTCAACTCCCGGCACAGTCATGGAATACTACGTAATATGTATCATGTTCGCTTCCATCTAGCGATCAATAACCTGAAAAACCCATATGTAATCCAATTCAATGCACAAGCGCAAGCTCATACACCTGTGGTTCTTTGATGTTACTGCTTACAATAGAAACATTGATCAATAATGAACGTTGGTCAAAAGACGAGCTTACTGAAGTGAAAAAATATGTACATGCAGAATCATCAATTATGCATATTGCCTTGAAAATCATAAAAAGATATTACCTGATCAACTCAAATGATTTTATTAGCATTATTTATAAACCATATTTCAATATTTCTAAATGTTTTATATGTCTTTTGACCCAGAAATGTATGAATTTGATGCGAAATCGGGATGAAAAATAATGTTTTACCTGTCAGATTCAGAAAGAGAAAATCTCATTACACTTGTTAATTACATCACAATCCAAACATAGATGTTCAAATTCATAGAGAATGTTACAAACTGTTGTATGTTTTGCTATTTTGTTTTCTCTGTAGGGAATGTGTTTTATTGTTAAAATCGGATATGAAAAACTATCAGAAATACAGCACAAACGGGCATCACTATTTGTGTGTATAATACAAATTTACGAATTATATAGAAGTGACATATGACACTTATAAAAGCTGTATCTTGAAAAGGAGATTACTCTGATGCTAGAATTTCGGAATGGAAACTCATGTGAAATGAAGACAAATATTTCTGATTGATTTTATGTGTCTTTTGAGCTTTAAATGGTTCAAAATGTTAAAATCAACAAAATTCGAGTAATTATGATGTCATCAACATGATATTAATATTCATGAGGAATAATTATTGCTCCCTCAATTAAGAAATGACTAACAAATGGTTGGATTTCATCGCACGACCTTCTAGTAACTGTATCTAGAAATTTATGATATTTACTTGTCAATTTTTGCGGGAAACAAGCCTTTTCTATGGTTACTGACCAGCTCGTTAGCGCGGTTCATCAGACATTGGGACCGTGGGATTACCGCCCTCTGTTGATGACAGGGCTTCGAACTCTTATCAAGACGATATAAGAAATGCAGGGCCGTGAGCTGTGTGAGTGAACATGACACCACTGCCCGCCCACTGCATACACACGTGCATGGTTAAATTTGAATTTGCACAGATATATTTACAATAAAAACACCTTCAAAAGGTTGGTCGATTTCACATTTTATGTTATCTACAGAAGGTGTGAATTATCCTTCATGCATACATCACTTTAGATCTGAAATCGACCAAGTAATAATGACACACGGGCAATTCTAAAACAACATCTTTTGCCCAGAGTTCAATGGGATTTGTAAAGTAAAGTAGCAGTTGAAATTTCGCTAGCATGGTAACCACGATTTCTACGTAAATACATCGATTTAGAACGTCAAATGTCAGAAAGGTGGTAAAAGAACGGGATCTATTTTATGATACCACAATCTCATCAACAATGAGGTAAATCAGGGGGATGAGGCTGTCGATCTGGATTCGAAACAAGCGATATGCATGTGCAGAAAATTGCAGCCAGGGATGGATTTCATTTTTACATGAGTATTACGTATCGTAAGTCCTGTAAGTTGTAACCCATCGTAGTCCACACATATGGTAAACACAGCTCCTAATATGTAAATCATAGAAAAGTTACTGTAGACCTTGCCACAACCCGGATAACTTTGGCGAACACGAGCTATCCAAACCAGAAATTCTACCCCGATAAAACTTTCGATAGGATAAAAATATTGCAATCATCTTAGCACAGTATAGCTTTTTTCTATTTTCATTACTAGGGCAGCACTGCATAATTGCACCAATGACTCTGTTGGTGGTCACTAGGTTTGTCTACCACCTTGTACTTGTAGTAGAACATTGTAGGGCATCCAACTGAAAACAGCGGTACGCGGTCTATGAAAATACACAACTAAACACTGTCGATAGTAGGCACTCAAATTGGGTAAATAAACTTCCTTTGCAGTCGCTAGGACCTGACATATTCCCAGTACCTCTTACCTCCAAATGTGTAATCAATAATCAGTTGACAATAGCTGACATATCTAGAGATCTTAAGTTTCAAGTACCAAGTATTGACAATATTAAGCTTCGAGCGTCCATGCATGCGGCTATTGACTGTTTTGTGGTGGATCCAAAAATTAGTGGCACAATTCTCGCGATTCCAAATACAGCGCGCCACCAACGACGGCAGTGAAAATTGGCATTTCCCGTGTCTGGGGTCGACATCCTTTTTCATCAACCATAGCTGACCATGTTTGTGATTATTACTCTAAAAACACAATGTTTTGTAATACATTTTGAAATTTTTTGAGACTTTCTGTGTTGAAGTGAAATATTGCAGTTTGATATTCATAGATGTCCTTTTCTAAAACCCGCAAACTTGATGTTGATACTAGGTGTTAACTTTTTGTTATCCCATTTTCTAAAACCGCCCTTTTTTGTTTTTAAACTGTACGATGCTTTTCAGCCCGATACGCGCGAGCCTAGTCAATGCGAAGTAGCCCTAGGCCTGTCCTTTTTTTTTTAAATGGAAAACGCATAGGTTTTATTTTGGTTATTAGAATAAATTGTTTTAATTCTTTCTGAATTTATTGTTTGTTCAATACGATAATAATATAACACCAACATCCATACTATAGGTGTTGCGTTTTTGTAATCGGCCTACATTTACTAAAAATGTGGGGTTTTTTTGGAACGAAGGCGCTTATAGCGGCCCGCCGCGCGGGATAGGCCTACAGCAAAGAAATTCAAGTAAATTTTAAAAAGATTCTTAATACTCATTACTTATAAACATGCATCACATTGGTTTGCCGTTTTTGTTATTATTGTAATTGTTTGATTTGTCCTTATTTTATGTTTAGCCTAAATTTGTATTTTTAATTCAAACATTAAAAAAATTACGATCACAATAAAAACACTTTGTAGGCATAGCTTACCGCATAAAAATAGCATTTATTTTTTAATATTTCAATTTGAGACTTTAATGCATAAGTTCAACAATACCTCATAGAGTTCTAGCATTATAATAAAGATGAAGAAAGTTTCAAACTGCAAAGAGTACATGAATTTTAAAAGATCATTATTTTAAGGCATATCAAGAAAATCTGCATGAAAAAACTTTATAACTTTAGAACCAAGTATGCTAGACCTTTGGTGTTTTCAATTTAAAATGATAGCCTAATTACAGTAACACAATTTTCAAAAATGCCTCCTTTGGCCCCCATGAACCAGATTGTGTCACAATAAGGTTTAAATTTGACAATTGTCATGCCCGATTTTAATATTAATTCATGTTTCTTTTTCATATTTTATTTTTACTTCCGGTTTCTTGCATGTAGGCCTAGGCCTACTCCCAAATAGCACACGTTGGTTGGAATGAGTTTCTTTTTAGTCATATTATCGGTCGGCACAAGATTGAAAAATCAAACTTTTTCGACTAAATATTCAATTGGAGAATTTTAAACACCTAGGCCTAGGCCTATACATGTTTTTTAAAAAAGAAAAAGAAAATGGGAAAGATTAAAATCTTTCCCATTTTCTTTTTCTTTCTCATGAAATTATAAGTCAACACTGTGAAAAGAACTGAACTGTAGTGTAGTCCAACCTTTACGGCATTGTGGACTTTGAAAATGAAAACGTGCCTATTCATACAGAAGGGTAGGCCTATTCGAGCTCCCGCACCAAATTTATTGAGGGGCTGAGTCCCAAGCCCCGGTTCATAAGCCTATGTAATTTTGTTGACAGAATTGCACCACGAGAGTTTATTTTAAAAATTAACAGGTTAATTTGTTTAGTGCAAGTATATATTTTCTCCCGACATTATACATTGGGGCCAAAGTGTTTTATTTATAGGGCTATATAGAAGGAAATGGCTTCTAAATTTACGACCTTTCATGATCATACAGTAGGCCTACATCATGCTACAAAGAGCGTTTCAAAACGTCACACGAAAATGCTTATAATATCTATTCAAGTTTGTTAAAAAGGTTATAAATGTAAAACATCTCGATAGGCCTAGGTTAGCAAGAAAAAATAATAAAAATAAAAATAAGACAAGCGTTCAAAACATTTATGAAAACCAAGCGCTTTTATCTTAATCATATGTAGCCTATGGTAATAATTATGGGAAAAGTTATCCAATCAAGAAATAAAAAAGGCACGAATTTGAGTTTTAGATTAAATTACCTGTTTGAAATTATCTTGCATCAAAAGCATTTGCTATTATCAACTCGAAAATTGACATTTTGACATCGGGTTTATAGGCCTAGATGGTCGATCGGAGACATCAGCATTTTTGACATCGAGTTTTAACCGTAGATGTTTGAATAGGAATAGAGTAGGCCTACATTTGAAATTCGAAAACGTTTTAATCCTATTAAAAAAAATGCTTTACGCTGTCCATGCTGTTAAAATATGTATTGAATATTTCGTTCTTCTAAATATTGAGAATTAGGCCTACCTTACTTAAAACGAACAAGGTTTAAAAATTGGGTTTTTTTTAAAGGATATATATAAAGTAGGCCTATCCCCAATCATATGTTTCACTGTTTTCTTTTCTTGTAAACGAGAGCCTAAAGTATTTTCCCAAGCGCCTCGGATCGGGCTCGGAAAAGTTTGAAAATAAGGGTTTAATTGATGCCCATTATTTTGTGTGGGAATAGGCCTAACACTCTGAACATTCACAGAGGTAGGCCTAAACCATGACTGTCGAAATTAACTTTAAAAAGGAGGCAGGAATGAAAAAAAAAAAAAATCGTCGGAGGGTTGAATCAACAGCTGTTCATCATCAACGTAAATAAACAAAAGTGGTTGAGTAATGAGTAATCGATAGCAACACTCGTTTCCGTTTCCTTGGTCGATGGTTCATCGACGACGCGTCATGGATGTCGACTTTTACCCATGATGCTCTGCGCGAAGTAGATCAGCCAGGCGTGATCGTAGGTGGCGCGCTGTATTTGGAATCGCGTCAATTATGCAGTAGTTCCCAAGTACTTACGACAATGGATCTTCACTGCAACATTGGTATTCATCATTTCTGTGACAACATTTCGTGTCTTTCGATTTATCGCTCTCACGTGGGCATTTGTCGAACGGATATGAAGCAGGACAGTCGTACGAATAGGCCACTGAAATAAAGTTGATAATAAAGTAGGAATTAAATCATCCTGTTGACTTTGATTTAATACCACCATGTCCGCAGATGTTCATCCAAAATATTAACAATACCAGGGGGGGGGGGGACAAGGTAATCATGTTGATTGAAAGCATGGCTATTACAACTCAGCCACAGCAGCTAAAAGTTAAAAACCTTGGTGGTTAATGGCCAAGTTTAAAAAAAGAGCTCTTTGTAGGCCTGACGTTTTACACTATAATTATATTTAATAACCCAATGAATGTAGTTGAGTTAGGCCAGGCTATAGGTCAGTGAGGGGATGGATAAAAATTCAAAGGAGATAAAACGAAAACAACCCATGAGGAAATACGCGCGAAGCGTGCCAAAAAAGTTACATACGCTCGCATTATTAATATTATAACTATTAATAATAATAATAATAATAATAATAATAATAATAATAATAATAATAATAATTATAATAATAATAATAATAATAATAATAATGATAATAATAACAATAACAATAACAATAATAATAATAATAATAATAATAATAATAACAGTCTCGGTCAACGGTGTCTCATTCGTGAAAGAAAGATAAGGGACCATAATGATAGATAACTTTATGAAATCTCCAATAATAGTAAAACACATCCTGAATTCAAATTCCAGCTGGATTTGCGCCCTCAATTTCATGGGCCCACAGATAACACAATGTGGAGTTTCACAAAGCTAAATGGCGCTACATCATAAAACATGAAAGGCACTATATTGCACACAAGAAGTTGGCACTTTTCACTTTGCCCAAGATTATTGGCTACTTTTGCCTAAAATCGTAGAACCACCGACACCCTTTCTAGTACTTAAGACAAGGGTTAACTTGTATGACAGCCATGTTTTATGTGTCAAGCATATTATCTAGGCACTACCAGCTGCAATCGGGGAGATAATGCTGACGAAACTTCAATCAGTGTTGAAGGGTCGCCGGTGACAGCGCCGGCAGGACCATTTGAAAGTGGGGGCCAGTCAGTGGCGGGTGCAAAAAAAGTAAATAAAAATTGCCGAAAAACGGCCATCGCGGGCTTGCGCGACGCATGAGGGTGTCTGGGGGGATATGCCCCCTGAGAAGTGAGACAAATTTCAAAGGACACGTTTTCACTTGTATTGTATAAATAAAATATGCAGAGAGGTTGTATTCATATGTCCCTAATATATGTCCGACATGTTTCTCATTTTAGTCCAGTCAAACACCAATCTTTAATCCTATTGTTGAAAATGATAAAAAGTTTATACTTATGTATAGCATTAGTAAAAAGCTTAAGTCTTTGTTTGCTTTGGCTAAATCATGTTTAAGTGGTGGGTTAACCAACAATTAACAATGAGAGGACATTCCTGAACCTCGTTCAGTTGGGGATGATTTGAAGTGACCACTAATTATGACCATTTGATATTTAATACCAGCAATGTGAAAAAAAGAAATAATGTAGTGCCAAAATAATGTACCCTTTTACTGTAGGAGCAAAGTTTAACAAGTTATAACTCCGCTTCTGGATATCGTTTGAAGTCAAATGATATATCATTGTAAAGCTTATGATATATATTTTCTAAACATGGAAGAAAACAAATTTGACCAGGGGCCGACTTTACGAGCGTTTCGACCTGCAAGGTCACAATTATCATTGCTTTCAACATAATAGCGTTGTATGTCCTTCCGTTCCGCCGCCGTTAGCCGTAGAAAGCGGGTCGGGGCATTTTGTTACAGCTAGGGAACGTAAGTGTAGCTAACAATCGGGCGTAGCCCTGGTCGGAACCGACTGTAACGAGGTCTTTATCATGGAGTTATCTGCCACGACTGGTCCTGCATGTGCAAATTTTGAGCGCGGGGCCTCTCGCACCAAGGCAAAAACCTTGACAAGTGTGCCACCCTGATTTGAGAAGGGGATATGATGGAGATTCGCAATAATGTGAGAGATAAAAGAAACATAACACGCCTGGCTAAGAACAAAATTAACTGCTTTATGAAAGACAACAAGTCCCGGCAGCAAATAAAATAATTCTTTGCAGGTTAGGCCTGTTCACTAAATACTCAGATTTAATTGGTTCATCTGACATTTTTATGCAGTACAAGTACACGTACCATCATAATCATGATAATAATCAACATAAAACTCATTGTAAAACTATAATCGGATTATCATAGCAATTTTTGACTATATCACCCTGCACTACAAGCAGCTTGCACTCATCACCTGTGTATGTCTGCAATCATAGATTGAATAGGATACCGGTCTTTCAAAGATACTAATCTTACAGGTGCGAGTGATCACACATATCTCCCTACCTGGCGAGGCTTCATTGGCTACCTGTCCGCCAACGTGTCAATTTTAAGTTACTTGTGTATATGTATCAATCTTTAAATGGCTCACTACCAACATACCTCTCCCTTGATATTACTTTATACAACAGTCAAAGCATTTCACATCATTACCTCCGTTCATCCGTTGATCATACTAGGCTCCATATTCCCAAAACCCATCGTTCAACTGGTGACAGGGCCTTTTCAGTTATTGGACCCCGGCTATGGAACATGCTTCCTCTCTCCATCAGAGAAGCTGTTTCCCTCATTGTTTTCAAGAAACTTTTAAAAACACATCTTTTTATGTAAATGTAATTTGTAATTATTTCCTTATGTATTTTTTTTTGTTTTTTTTTTATTCCAGCCTTGGCTGTAGTTTGTAATGGCGCTTTGACCTTTAATTAGATAATATGCGCGGTATAAATTGTATATGTATGTATGTATGTATGTATGTATCAGTATGAAATGGTTCAATTCTGAGGTACCGCGTGAACGTACCAGTGCAGCGCAGAATATTCAAAAACTGTTTTCACCTATTGCTATGGTAGTTAATCCGATTATTATATCACTTCGCCAGCGTATTATCCATCATAAACAACTGGCAATTTAACATGAAATTTCGGTATTGCATAACAATATTACATGTTGTCTCATGCAGATTCAGTGGGAATATTGATTTATTGATTTTTCATACTTTGTGGATTTTTCTGGTTGATTAAATAATTGAAACCCATCAGAGAGGTATTTGATTCGCTCACCAGAGAATAATCAGATCCTCTGGTAGAAGCCATGCGAGGCTACTACAACGATAGTTACATGGTACCGTGGCGGACAATGTCCAGTAGTGTAACAAGTAGGGGCATATGTTCACGTATGGAAGTTGGGACGGAAAAAATTAACAAATTGTTAAATCAGCCCTTTTGGCTTCGGACCGGATCTTAACGCGATATCAAATTCTAAATGACTAAAATTTGTCAGGATAATTATACGATAATTCTTATTAATTCGACTGTATACAAATTCCTATGGCAAGCAACAAATAAATGAAAACAACTTTACTTTTGTACAGAAAATACTTTGAGCACGTTTTGACATATTGGCAATGTGTTAGTAGCTGCAATATCCAAACAATTATTTCAGTCAAGGTACATACTGAAAGGTATTGGAATCTTCTTTTTTAAACAGATGGGTAATTATGCATTGCATTCTAGGATTGGATGAAACCAATGTTATATTATTAGCTGGATATCACAACACCGTGGTGTATTATCTATTTATCGCTTTGATAAGATATCTTTATATTGAAATAACAAACAGGTCATCCCCGAAATAGGCAGTGGTAATAGCAGTAAGGATAAACCTGTACAGTACAGGGTGTCTCAATATTATTATACTACTTTTTCTTCAGAGCAATCAGTGTCGTCAGTGCGCATTTTACTGTAATTATCTTTGCACTGAGTTGCCATAAGTTCGGTAGTGAGTGAGCTTTTGTTATGTCTTTTTGGGACAAAATGAATATATTCAATACTAATGGTCAAAATTTTCAAATGACGGCTTTTCCTTCCAGCTACATACACATTACATACATATCATTAGATTTATAAAGTTTACTTAGAGGACTGTTAAATATCTAAAATATAAATTTTTTAATAATTTGCCATAAAATGTGCATTGTGCATTATATCGCGAAAATTATTCTATATCAGGACATTTTCTCGTGTTCAGAATGCAATTTGATATGTGTCTGATGTACTCTCATGTCCCACAAAATACTGTGCGATCCCTTAAAGGGGCATTTCGTGATCCACAGCCTCATCCCCACACTTTTCTAAAAAAAAGGTTGAGATTTTTATACCACTGTATACCTCTGCCTACATAATGTTTATGTACCAAAAATTTCTTGCAGATTAATTCGTTTAGCAAAAATATCGCCAAATTTGAATTATATATATATGGTATATATACACACATACACATAATCATGCATAACTCGCAAACGCAATATCGGAGTCAACTGGGAATAAGCTTTTTTCGTAGATATCTAATGATAAATGTCATAAAAAGAGGATGCTAGGATCACGAAATCCTCCTTTAAGACTTACCTATTTAATATGTTCTTTACATGTTTTTTTCTTGCTGTGTTTTCATTTCGTTTCCGAAAGCGCCAGAAACTTTGGTTATTAGTATGCACTGTTTATTGTTGCTGTTGTTTTTTGTTATATTCGTGACTTTTTAGACGTTTACATATTTACTTAACGTTTCGCTTTCATTAAGCATATCGTTTATAAGCCATCAAGCGTTCAATCCAACCTCTCATTCCTCGTTAGTTCAGAACTCCTTGATTCGTAAGTAATCCAATATTTTTCTTTTCGTTCTTCTCATTATGTAGTAGATTAGGACTGTGAGAGAATTCGAAAAAATATGAGGAAACATTGCCTTATTTTGATGGATTGAATACTCAATCCGCCAGTAATTTAGGGACAACAATATTCATAATATTCATAAGCGACATCGTGAGCGCCGCTTTAACTCATCTGCTATTGAACTGTTTGGTGGAATTCCACATAATACGTTTCAAATAAAGAAAACGAGTATCTAAATTTAAGTTTCTGCATTTTTAAAGGTAGGATCATAAACACATTAAATAAGCAAATCTCACTTTAGTAACGTAACACATCATAACATAATGTTCAGGCATATCGTTTTACCAACAAAATTTGAAAAGGCGTTGACATGCTGTACATTACAAGAGAACAAATAAATTTGATGAATCAAAATCCCTCGCTGCCTTATTCTATGATATTCTATACAAACATGAATGAAGCACGCTATAGATCGAAAAACATCTTGAAATTACAACAAAAGATAAAGTAATGCAAGCAATCATAAAGCAAAGATAAGTGATTTAAAGACCCATTCAGTGATTCAGTGTAAAAAAATAAAATTGTTTATAATTTACTTAAAAGTGAAGAATAAGTCATTCAAATTGTCATTTGGTATTTTTGAAATGAAAAATTGGGCAAAAAACGAAGAAAACAGCAGTATTGACAATTAAGTTGAAGTCCCATTCAAATACATGTAGATAATTTATATACTGACAGTACATGTTTACAGATTACAGGGGGCCTTATTTTTGTCTTAAATACACCGCTTTCGGATGAACCACTAGCAAGCTATGTAAGCTTATCTATGAGAATGACAAAGGTACCAAAATCTGAATTTTGATGACTTTTAAGATCATCCGGATAAGCCTTTAAGGGTAGACTATGTATTGTTGGTCGAAGCAGCCAAAAAATCATTTTTCATTATCAAAATCAATATGTTTTTGAAAAATAACACTTTGATGTTTTGCAAAAATTCATTCTACAAATCATCATTTACTTTAAAAACTTGCTTGATGTATTGTTGTTAATGAGTTTAATGTACGTGTTGCAAAAGTGTATCTGTTTCAGCCCACTCACTATGAAATAATCAATGCAATATTTGCCAAAGTTCACTACCATTTGCAAGATGCTGTGAACTACCAAATCACAACAGATTAAAACAGCTGCTAACCTTAATTATGCAATTTAATGTAATGTACTCGTATGTTGTAAGAAGAGAAGTGTTTTTGGGAGTTTGTTCTTAACATAGACATTGAATTAGAAAAGGCTTTGTTCTATAATATTATAAGATGTGTAGGCAGGGTTGGATGTGTAACAGTGGCTACGTTCACAGGGACCACGATCTAGGGGGCCAACATTTTGAGAGGAAATATTGAAAAGAGCTTCTTGAAAAAAACTTACACTTGAAAAACTTAAACTTACAGTGGCTAGTGGCGGAGTAGGGTGTGACACTTCCGAAGAGCCAGGGGCCAATAAAATTACAGTGCCCATGGGCCAGCAAAAGTAAATCCGGCCCTGTAAAGTGCAGGTCATGTTACCATGGTTACAGACAAGAAGATTATTGTGAACATGAGATCGATGAAATGTTGTTCTTATGATTTTGCAGGCCTCCTTAATGCACATTTTAATATACACATTGTAGGTGCGCATATCGTTATGAACACGGCAGAGTGCCGAATACGCAAAATTGGTGTTCTGAGTAAACGGCGATTGAAAATCTTGGTACCATTCCATTGGTCATTCTAAAAATTGAGAACATTCGTGAGCACTCATTTGAAATGTATATTATAGAAGTGAATGTCCACCAATTATTTGCAATACTTGCATGTTCTAAAACAATCGATATATCCCTCAAAACAGAATGTTTACAGCTATTCGGCTTTATGCTATATCCAAAAAGTGTCAACCCTGCACAAAGAGTTACATACGTGGACGAATCCGCATACAACTACGTGTAAACTATAGCACCCATCCGGGATTTGGGGGTTGTCCTAAGACTATAGATTCTAAACTTGGTATAAAAGTTATAATTAGTCATCCCCGTAATATTTAGTGAAACCTCCGGTTGAAATCAAGGATATTAGAGTATAAATAGCAATATTGGCCTGTATTTTGTGTAGTAATTTTCTGTGATTTCTCAATTTGCGAGGGCGCTCTGACATAATTACGCCATAGAGATATCATGTGGTGAATGTTTGTACTTGTTTTGGTATCACTGGATAGAAGATACCTATAGCTATTGGTATCAAATATAATAGTATATGATATGTAATATAGAAAATTTGGAGTTTCCAGCTATACTATACAATAGATCAACGTGATTCGTCTTTTGGTCAAATTCATTAATCGCACTTATGCGCGATTCGTCCAAATCAAGTTTTTAATTTCTACGTCGGGGAGTAAGATTTATCATTTATTTTTGGTGGAAATAAAAGATAACCCAAAATATAATCATAAGCATACAAAAACTAAATTTGCTCAAAATTCTCGATTCGTCACTCTGCCGAATTCATAACGAAACGCAATGTAGTAGAATGGTTAGAAAAGAGTAAATAGGGCAATGTAATTAATGCTTTTGAATTTGTAAGCCTCGTATCGTATTTTATATATGGGCTCGTTGTACCAGAATCAAATCTTTCAGTCATAATACGCTAGAAAATTATGAAAGAATCGCTCTGTATCTAAGCAACAATCGAATAGATGGTATTGCGTAGTTTTCAAGGTTGTCTGAATGTTTCAATTCATTGGATGTTTGACATGGGTATTTAACTTGAAACGGAGTTAAATTGAGTGAAGAATTTAAACATGCTAAATGGTGCAGCTTTTCCACTGTACCGGTAATACATAAATACGCCTTTACAATATTGAATTGATGTATATGGCATAATACTCTCTTGATAATAAATAGGTATTATTTTTAAAAACTTACTGCATATAACTTTTTTTAAATAAAACATATTCATCTAGTACTCTCATATCTCAGTGAAGAAGTTGATGCTGTGGAAGAGTCTGAAGTGCATTTGAATTAAGCATATAAAAATCCTAAACCAGTATTTTGCAGTTTGTGTATTTATATTCAAAACATGTGCCAAAAACTAACGTTTGGCTAAAAAGGTACGATTTTCGCGAGATATTTAGTTACTCGTAAGATGAACTGAAATCACTACTAATTCCAATGTAATACAGACACTCAGTATTGCAACATCCTCAAAATCCTATCGATTCTACATTACAAATATATTAAAATTCTTTCCTTGAAACAGTTAATACTTACAGGGCGACCTTTTTTTTTTTTATTGCAGTTCAAGATTTTCAGTCTTTTTTAGTTTCTTTAATTTTAGATAATTCTGTCTTCTTTCCATGTCGGTTTCTTCTAACCACCTCTTATGTGCAATTTTCTGATGTCACTATTTCCTGGACACCTTATCCAAGCAACCCCTTGCACAGTGTCGACTTCCTATTCGATAAATATAAATTTAATACTCCGTTGGTGAGCGACGGGCGACTGGTATTTCACCGAACGCAAGAAAAGGAGTTCTATCTGATTGGCTAGCAATCGATCGCTATTAGGTCGCTTAGTAGTCAACTACAAACTCAAAATTGAGCATCGTATTCAATTCGATTGAAATCGATATTCTATTATTGCCGTAGATAAAGAGG
This sequence comes from Amphiura filiformis, assembly GCF_039555335.1. Lineage (NCBI taxonomy): Eukaryota > Metazoa > Echinodermata > Ophiuroidea > Amphilepidida > Amphiuridae > Amphiura > Amphiura filiformis. The sequence goes on from NC_092631.1 coordinate 77,939,609, forward strand.
GTGATAGTGTGTCAATAATGTACATTGTATTGCAGCTGGATTTTACATGCATTCTTTTATATAAATTTTTCTCAAAGAGTTGAATATGATCAAAATTTTTACTCAGGATTTCAAATTTTTACCCGCAAATTGCAGTTAAACATATCCACAGCAAAATACCGGTCCTCACTAATTAGTGTATTTAATTTCCAGTTAGTGTATTTAAGATAAAACCTGACAACAAATAAAATTTTCTTGCAATAGAAATATCATATGGGATACTGATATGGTAGGCCGCAACCGCCACAACGTGGAGCTGGATATACGCGTAGCTGACTTTTTGCTCCGTGGAGCCAAATTGACCAATCATGATCATGTTAGAGTTTTTCATTACTCGGAGGTAAAACTGACTAATTAAGTACCGGTACGACTTACTCATTACGTGAAGCGAATTTATTCATTAAGAATTTGCCAGACGAGCGTCACGTAGTTGCAAGATATCCTCGGTCACGAAAGTTATGATTCAAAAAGTAGTTTATGAAAAGTACGAACTGACTTATTATTAAGATGGACATGCACTCATAAGAAACTCATACAGTATTGTACATAACTATATAGCTAGGCAGAGTGGTGGTAAACTATGCACACAGTTCTGCGATCTGCAGTGTATCGCCGGGAGCTAATTTGTATAACTTGCGCGGTGTCCCTGCGGAATTCGACCTTCAGCAAACTGCAAACCAGTTCGGATTTACTTTATATACTAGTAGTAGGCCATACATACTGTAGTTACTGTCCGTTTTCCTATACACAATACTCAGTGCGCTCACCATTGACGCGTGACCTCTACAAATAGTGTATGTTAGAAGTATAGGCCATTGCCTAGTTGACGTCACTACTGTGTAAAAAATAACCGACCAATATTTAAAGTATTCTCTGAAATTCTAGAAAATATAGTTTTGTAACATGTCCTAAATTTTTAGCTAATTTAGGTGTTTGGAAATATTGGTACTTTTGTACCAAAAAATATGAAGAAATTATTTCTAAACCGTGTTAAGTCATTAAGCTTCTCATTTTCAAGAACGCTGGTTAACAATAAGCAGACTATTGTCTCATTTCGTAAACAAAAGCCCACAGTATTGTTACCTTGCGTTCGCTTTATAATCGTTCACCCAACTGAAACTATAATACCAGCTCATTGCTCATTGCACAGGTAAAACAGACACAAGTGCAGTGTGTATTTAACCAGAGAAGATCTGATGTAACATAGTTGAGCCGTTTTCATTGAGTATTATCTTGGTTTAATAGCTTTTAATAGGGTTTAAGTCCTTCAAAGGTCGTGGTGAGTTCTACTGTAGACATGACTGCATCATGATTATTTTTAAGTCAACAACATTCAACAATATGATCACCGTGATAGTATGAGAGTATCAGTACCGTGGGTGTCAGTGATCCTGGCCTGACAGAGTAGACAAACAAACAAACAAACACGCCACACACATGACACATGCATGCAAGGTAACATTGACTATACACTAATCAAACAATGGTATTGATCCTGTACAACTGGTCGTGGTTTATTTACAATAGATTCATTTAAAATCCCCATAGTAAACATTAATTTTGGCAATAGTTTTCTCTCTCTGGAACGAGGATGCATCCACTGGCTCCGCGTAATGAAAAGATCTAACATGATTGGTCAATTTAGCTCCGCAAAGCGAAAAGTAAGCTACGCGTAGCAGCTCCACGTTGTGGCGGTTACGGCCAGCCATATATTGATCATGCGAAAATCGTAAAACATAGAATAGAAACAGTGTGGCAGGCGCTCAAAATCTCAAATTGTATGCTTAGCCTGAGTTGCACGGCCTATCTCGAATAAAATCACCATGCGTAGTTGTTGAAAAACGTGAGGATTCATCGTACTATCACGGCAATTTTTAACACGAAGATATAGGGATGATGACGGTGTGCCTTGTCTCATATCCTGAAGCCTTCTGTAAACCAAAACCACCACCCTCTTGGCGTTTGTTTAAAGCTCTTGTAACCTAAGTATTTTACCGCCAAATTGAGCATCACTTCGCCCTGTAACTATAATTACGCGAGACAAATTATTTGGCGCGATTTTGCCTCATCATCACGAGCGTTTCCAACATTCGTTTGCTGGGATCAATAGATGTGTGCTGAAAGACAGAATGAAGCATGATTTGCCGTTTCAAAAAGTATCATAATTTAAATTAATGCATTTTTCTGAGGCATTTGTTTTCAGACCTTTTAGTGAATTTGTCAAGTAATGTATGTGATAAATATTATGTAGAAATAAAGCACACCTGAACAGTCAATTGCGTTCTTTTAAGAAACTAACAGGTTTGTTTTTAGCAAGATCAGATGGCGACTATTAATCAGCGGCTTTGTGTAATTGCACACTAGGCTTACCTGACGTGATTGGGATAAACAGTGAAATGCTTCATTTTTCTTTAAAAACATCTCGTTATACGCTTAAAATGAATAATGCAAATTGATTAATTTCAACGCCACAGTAAGTTTAACGTACTAATAACATTGTTATCGCTGTTTTAACCCAATAATCTGCATTACTACATGGAAAGCTGTCTTACCAGTTGCTTTGCATTTTTGATAACGAACGCTGATTTTGGATGAATGTAAGAGCAAAATGAGTAAACATCAGTTCTAGACTGTGTTTGCAAGATGCTTTTTAGCAGCCGTGGTTTCGCATTTAATCTGCTAATCATGATGATCTGCAATATGACCATCTTAGCTGTGGACTGTACAGAGTTTTGTTTCCATACTCAATATGAGTGTTAATCTTTACGTATGGAAGCTTTTTACACTAATTGTGCGTCCCGAGTAACGACTGTACCACAGGGTTGATTGTATCCTCATAGTTGTACTGAGGAAAGCCACCAGTAATGTATTTGCGTCTGTGAACAATGTTGAAGGAATTTTTTGACTGCCAATTACAAACCCAGCAACTGTGAGTCTTGTGTTGTAAACGTAATTATTGAGGTTCGGATCTTTAATGAGAAGAAAACTGTGTCAGCTTATTTGAACGACCTGATAAAAATAATTACGGGTTCTACATATTGCCGCCATCCCATGGAAAACAACGTTGTGATGTAGTTGTCTAATTTAAATGGTAGATTATTATCAAGTTTGTATTGAATTCATAATCAAATAAGTGTAAAAAACGTGATCTAAACCGCCGATGTCATAGACAACTAATTGCGTTGCGAATTGCGCTTGACGTTTCCTTCTCCGTACGATCGGTACTAGGGCTTGACTCGTCAAACTCAAAATGGAAAGTAATGCGGATACGACAGTGTCTTCAGAATCGATAGATATGACAACATCGTACACAGAAGAAGACGTTGTCTACTCCGGTTTAGTTGTAACCAGAACAACTGTTCTCATCATCAGTTCAACTCTGATCATTATTGGAAACATCGTGAACTTGATAGTTTTACCTAAGCTTGAAACCGTTCAGGAGTCTACATTGGTTTTACTGATGGGTCTAGCCGTGATAGATTTAAGTACCGGTTTCTTTTGTGGCATTTTTGGAATTCCATCCGCTATAACAGACACCTGGCTGTTTGGTCGTGGATTGTGCCTCATTATTGGACTTCTCTATACCACTACTGTAGGACTTTCACTACTTGTTTTACTTCTTATCAGTGTGGATCGATATATTGCTATTACTAGACCGCTTAGGTATCCTGAGCTTGTGAACAGAAAGAGAGCGATTGCCGCAATGGTAGCTTCGATCGCAAGCTTTCCTATAACGTTGTACTTTCTTGGTACCGTAGACGTACCATTTGATAATGTTACATTTAATCCTGCTTATGCCCAATGTCTGGTTGATTTCGGCAATCCAAATAATGCTATATTATCCATAACTCTCCTGTGTTCAAGTGTCCTTGGCGTCATCGCCACCATTGCCGTCATTTACCTTCGAATTCTCTGCATCGCATGGAAAGTTGGTCGGGCCGTTGCCGCCCTTCATCTTGATAATCCGCCAGGAGAGCGACAAATCTCGCGGGGTTTCTCAAAACATGAATGGAAGGCAACACGAACTACTCTCATAGTAACAGGTGGTTTTACGGTTGCCTGGTTGCCCTACATTATCGCCCAAATCTGGTCGGCTTCTTCAAGGCAAAGACTATCAGCACCTGGACAGTTTCTTGTGTTCGTTCTACCGACGTGTAATTCATGGTGGAATGTTTTGATATATTCAGTGATGAATAGACAATTTAGGTGGACTGTCAAAAGAATGGCTAGGTTAAATCAAGGTGCCGATTTCGAGCACTCGGCCAATACCGATTGAACAGTCAATTTTATTGTCGGTCTTTCATCAGCAGCCGGCATGTAGGTGTTGGATATGAGAACCTAATAAAACGCATATTGAGACCAATTAAGGCATCTAGTGTTATGAACATCTACACTGTTAGTGGGCAGCTCATTAATATGCGCTCGGTTGCATCAAATCTAGCCAATCAGAAGGAAGAATTTGCCAAAGGAAGCAACATAGGCTAATCTCCACAAAAAGATTGCTTTACATGCACTTTCTCAGGCTAGGCAAGAGGACTAGCCAGCCAAATATTTACAAACCAGGTTAGAATAGGCGATCAGAAAATAATAACCGAGACTATTGTAATGCAATACCAAGACTTTAAAAGGGTTTACGTGTAAGTATCTGTAGCCCTATCGGCTAATGCAAAAATTTAGATTCTCTTTCAATTTAAATATGTTAAAGCTCTTACCTTGTAGATTACAAAACTGAAAATGTTGTCTCAATCGGACATTCGGTTCTCGAGATATGGCCTGTCAAAATGGCGCGAAACCAACAAATTGGCAACAACTTTCTTTTTATTTTCTATTCTATAAGTCCAGTTGCCAGGTAATTTTTTCATTATATATGCATGAATTATGCAAAGTAAAGTTTTCAGATACAATTAAAAGAGCTATGGTACTGAGGCTTGGTACATGGGTAGTACACACAAGGTGCTACAAAATTACGGTTGCGTTTGGCAAATTTCAATTTGCATAATTAATTAGGGCCACTAATTAGACAAGTTGATTAGGGCCCTAATTAATTATGCAAATGGAAATTTGCCAAACGCGACCACAGGTTTGTTGCATTTCATGTGTACTACCCATGTACCAAGTTTCAGTGCCATACCTCTTCTAATTGTATCTAAAAACTTTACTTTGCATAATTCATGCATATATAATTAGAAAATTACCTGGCAACACTGCATGCCGAAAATAAAGAAAATAAAAAGAAAGTTGTTGCCAATTTGTTGGTTTCGCGCCATTTTGACAGGCCATATCTCGAGAACCGAATGTCCGATTAAAATAAAATTTTCAGTTTTGTAATCAAGAGAGCACGGACTTTCACATATTTAAATTAGAAAAAAATCTATATCCGATATAGCTGTAGAATAGTAATATTGGGGCAATACTGTTTTCAACATCAAGTCGTCATTTTGTTGCAACATAACGACTTCCTAAGTAAGGAAATAAACATGTCATGTTCTTTATGGGCTTCCATAATAGTGTTCGGAGCAGACGATGGTAGCCTAATTCATTCAATATTTGTTTGGCTTTTATTCGAACCACGCAATACCGTAAAAACATAAAATATAATAATTTCCCTAAAGGGTTTTCGAGCTCGGGATTCCGCCGTGGCAAGAGACCACCTTGCCACTGGACTATTTGCCCAATGTTACATGTACATATTAAATTTTATTTCTTTATCATAAGGTATTGTTGCCGAGCGCAAAAAGAATGAACTTTTGCAAAACATAAAAGTGCTTTTTTGGCTGCTTCGACAGACAATGCGTCGTCTACCATTGAGGCACGCTATACATCTTGAAATTACAACTAAAGATAAAGTAATGCAAGCACTCAATGCGGAGATAAATGCGATTTAAATATGCAATTTAATGTCAGATATGTTGTAAGAAGAGACGTGTTTTGGGGGAGTTTGCTCTAAATTAGCATTGAATTAGAAAAGGCTTTGTTCCATAATATTTTAAGATGTTTAAGCAGGGTTGGATTTACCACAGGGCACAGTGGGTACGTTCACAGGGGCCACGATCTAGGGGGCCAACATTTTGAGAGGAAAAGATATTTAAAAAATAAGTAAAAACAATCTTTGGTTACAGTGTTGGAGTAGGGTGTGACACTTCCGAAGAGCCAGGGGCAATGAAATTACAGTGCCCAGGGGGCAGCAAAAGTAAATCCGGCCCTGTACAGTGTAGGGCATGTTACCATGATTACACACAAGAAGATGAGCATGAGATCTAATTCATGCTTTTGAATTTGTATATCTCGTATCGTATTTTATATATGGGCTCGTTGTACCAGAATCAAATCTTTCAGTCATAACACGCTAGAAAATTGTGAAAGAATCGCTCTGTATCTAAGCAACAATCGAATAGATGGTATGGCGTAGTTTTCAAGGTTGTCTGAATGTTTCAATTCATTGGATATTTGACGTCGGTGTTTAACTTGAGGCTGAGTTAAATCAGGGATATGGTTAAATTGAATGAAGAATCTAAATGTTGCAGCTTTTCCACTCCACCGGTAATACCACAATGCGTCTTTGATGTATATGGCATAATACTTTCTTGCTAATAAATAAGTCAATATTTTTAAAAACTTACCGCATACACCTCTTTTTAAAACACATTTAAAAAGTAGTCTCATATCTCATCTAGCAGGGAAGAAGTTGATGCTATGGAAGAGTCTGAAGCGCTTTCGATTTAAGCATATTGCAGTGTGCGTATTTACATACAAAACATGTGCCAAAAATTAATGTTTGGCTAAAATCATGCGATTTTCGCGGGATATTTAGTTACTCGTAAGATGAAAGGAAATCACCACTAATATAATCTAAATATACAGACACTAAGTACTGCAATATTCCTAAAAATAGAACTTTTCTTTCAAAATAAGTTACCACTCAATCAAAGTTACTCACTCGGATCCTATCGATTCTGCATTACGAATATATTAAAATTCCTTTTTTGAAACAGTTAATACTAGCCTCGGTTAATACTCAACGTAATATAAGAGCTTGAGATGGCGAAAGTGCACGAAACCGACAGGGCCAAGTATTACAAAGATTGCAAGACAAAGACTGATAATCTGCGACTGCAATGATCAATGATAGGTTACGTGAGTTCCGTATAAATAATCTTTATTCATGAGCATGGTCGTTCTGCCCATGACGCAATTAAAGTCTTTAAAATTGTTTTGAATTGTCACGCGAACTTTTTATTGCAGTTCAAGATTTTCAGTATTTTTAGTCTCTTTATTTTTGAATACTTTCCTGGACACCTTATCCAAGCAACCCCTTGTCTCGTATCCTGAAGCCTTCCGTAAACCAAAACCACCACCCTCTTGGCGTTCGACTTTTTCAAGCCCTTGTAATCTAAGTATTTTATCACCAAATTGAACACCACTTCGCCCTGTGACTATATCCTATAATTTTAATTACCTGAGACAGACTAAACAGCGTCTGTTTTATTTAGTGCGATTTTGCCTCATCATCACAAACGTTTTCAACATTAATTCGCTGGGAAAATAATCCTTTTAACATTAATCAATAGATGCGTGCTGAAAACAGAATAAAGCGTGATTTGGCGCCTCAAAAATATCATAACTTTAAACTAATGCATTTTTCTGAGGCATTTGTTTTCATACCTTTTAGTGATGTGATAAATGATGTAGAAATAGAGCACACTAGGCTTACCTGACGTGATTGGGATAAACAGTGAAATGCTTCATTTTCTTTAAAAACATCTCGTTATACGCTTATATAATGAGTAATGCAAATTGATTAATTTCAACGCCACAGTAAGTCAGTGTTTGTATCGTTTTTAACGTACTAACATTGTTATTGCTGTTTTAACCCAATAATCTGCATTACTACATGGGAAGCTGTCTTACCAGTTGCTTTGCATTTTTGATAACGAACACTGATTTTGGATTTAAATGTAAGAGCAAAATGAGTAAACATCAGTTCTAGACTGTATTTGCAAGATGCTTTTTAGCAGCCGTGGTTTCGCATTTAATCTATCTGCTAATCATGATGATCTGCAATATGACCAATTTAGCTGCGGACTGTACAGAGTTTTGTTTCCATACTCAATATGAGTGTTAATCTTTACGTATGGAAGCTTTTACACCAATTGTTCGTCCTGAGTAACGAAGTTGTCACACATAATTGGGATGTCAGTGCTGTACCACAGGGTTGATTGTATCCTCATAGTTGTACTGAGGATAGCCACCATGTATTTGCGTCTGTGAATAATGTTGAAGGAACTTTTTTGACTGCCAATTACAAACCCAGCAACTGTGAGTCTTGTGTTGTAAACGTAATTATTGAGGTTCGGATCTTTAATGAGAAGAAAACTGTGTCAGCTTATTTGGACGACCTGATAAAAAATAATTACGGGTTCTACATCTTGCCGCCTTCCCATTGGAAAACAACGTTGTGATGTAGTTGTCTAATTTAAATGGTAGGTTATTATCAAGTTTGTATTGAATTCATAATCAAATAAGTGTAACAAACGTGATCTAAACCGCCGATGTCATAGTATTCAGACATTGCGTTGCGAATTGCGCTTGACGTTTCCTTCTCCGTACGATCGGTACTAGGGTTTGACTCGTCAAACTCAAAATGGAAAGTAATGCGGATACGACAGTGTCTTCAGAATCGATAGATATGACAACATCGTACACAGAAGAAGACGTTGTCTACTCCGGTTTAGTTGCAACCAGAACAATCGTTCTCATCATCAGTTCAACTCTTATTATTATTGGAAACATCGTGAACTTGATAGTTTTACCTAAGCTTGAAACCGTTCAGGAGTCTACATTGGTTTTACTGATGGGTCTAGCCGTGATAGATTTAAGTACCGGCTTATTTTGTGGAATTTTTGGAATTCCATCAGCTATAACAGACACCTGGATGTTCGGTCGTGGAATGTGTGTCATTATTGGACTTCTCTATACCACTACTGTAGGATTTTCACTAATTGTTTTACTTCTTATCAGTGTGGATCGATATATTGCTATTACTAGACCGCTTAGGTATCCTGAGCTTGTGAACAGAAAGAGAGCGGTTGCCGCAATGGTAGCTTCGATCGCAAGCTTTCCTATAACGTTGTACTTTCTTGGTACCGTAGACGTACCATTTGATAATGTCACATTTAATCCTGCTTATGCCCAATGTCTGGTTGATTTCGGCAATCCAAATAATGCTGTATTATCCATAACTCTCCTGTGTTCAAGTGTCCTGGGCGTCATCGCCACCATTGCCGTCATTTACCTTCGAATTCTCTGCATCGCATGGAAAGTTGGTCGGGCCGTTGCCGCCCTTCGTCTTGACAATCCCCCAGGAGAGCGACAAATCTCGCGGGGTTTCTCAAAACATGAATGGAAGGCAACGCGAACTACTCTTATAGTAACAGGTGGTTTCACGGTTGCCTGGTTGCCCTACATTATCACCCAAATCTGGTCGGCTTCTTCAAGGCAAAGACTATCAGCACCTGGACAGTTTCTTGTGTTCATTCTACCGACGTGTAATTCATGGTGGAATGTTTTGATATATTCAGTGATGAATAGACAATTTAGGTGGACTGTCAAAAGAATGGCTAGGTTAAATCAAGGTGCCGATTTCGAGCACTCGGCCAATACCGATTGAACGTTCAATTTTATGTTATTGTCGGTCTTTCATCAGCAGCAGGATGCAGTTGTTGGATATGAAAAACTAGAATCTGTATGAAATATTATACTGACGCACAAAACTCATATTGAGACAAATTAAGGTGCGTGATCCAGTTACAAGGGAGTTATGTAACCGCGTCGCTGGCGAAATCGCCAGCGAAGTATTACATGTAATCCGATTATCACCATGCCAACTGCATCACGCTTTTGAGTTCTGCACCACGATCAAAATAATCTCAACACAAAGTCTATGGTATATACTACCAATTTCAAAAGGTGCGTAATCTAATACCAGGGAGTTACGTAACCACTTCGCTGACGAATAGCGCTCTGCCCACATTGAACTAAGACGCTGGCCATGCTTGTAATCTGATTGTGTGCAGACGATGGTAGCATTCAATATTTGTTTGGATTTTATTCGAACCATGCAGTACCCTAAAAAAGGGCACAAAATATATTTCCAAATGTGGGTTTAATATAGAAAAAAAAACCCAATAATTTCCCATTCAACAATATGATCATGGCCGTGAACATGTAGCTTCTGTATTGATAACTCTTGGGGTGAGAATCGTTCCGAATGTCCTGCGCTATCCTACGCATCATGAAGAAGCTCCTACTTCCGGTAATACCGCACACAATTTATACTGGTGTGTTTATAGTGCAAATATCTCGCGACAATATCCTTCGGTGGAGAAGGATATCGATGTACCGTACATACATATACTGCTAGTGTTTATAGTGGAATAATTATGGACCGGATAGAAATTATACCGCAATGTACCGCACATCTGCTCCCACTATAAACACGCTCATAGTTTCGTGTTTACGTGCTAAAAGGCGAAGTCAGAATTTTGTAATCTTGACCACCTAATTGTGCACAATAGACGGATACTCTATCTAAAGATCAGAATTATATACCCACCCCAAAAAGAAAATATCCAGTTTGATTTGGGTCCACAAGTCAAAGATGGGGTTCAATCAAGACCTACCAAAAGCATGTTACAGATAAATTTATTCCGCACAGTTTGATACCTTATTTGGCCAAATCGATGCAGACCTGACCTTTTGAATACAATCACCTCAATTTTATAAGTAGCAGTAATTCCTACTGATCTGTCCTGGTCACTATTCTTCAATGTACACAATAGTGAATAGAGGCTCCTGCAAAAATGAATGGTATCTTGAACCTTAACAATTCATTTTTTTTTTTCGATATTGTAAGGTGAAAAAACCAATCACAGCAATAATCAATAAATGAAATTAAAGCACAAGGGGCTTAAATTCCTATCATCGGGAGCCTTCCAAGTCAAAGTCATACTGTTTATAGAAACTTTGGTTCCTTAAGGGATCTAAAATGAGCGTTTATTGCGTTTCGACAGTATTTTTTGTGGGACATGAGAGCACCTCAGACCTATCGAATTGCATTCTGAATACGAAGCATGTCTTTCTGATATCAAATAATTTTCATTTTTGAAAATCACAATATAATACAAATTTTATGACAAATTATAAAAATTTGATATTTTTCAAATTTTTGATATATAACAGTCCTCGAAGTAAATTATATAAATCTAATGATATATTCTTAAAGTGTATGTAGCAGGAATGAAAAGCCGACGGTCAATTGAAAATTTTGATATTTCATATTGAAGATATGGATTTTTTTCCCAAAAAGACCTATTTTTTTTGGTGTTTTGGGAAAAAAAATCCACATCTTCAATACGAAAGGTCAAAATTTTCAATTGATCGTCGGCATCCCACCTACATACACTTTAAGTATAAATCATCAGATTTATAAAGTTTACTTCAAGTACTGTTAAATATCAAAAATATCAATTTTAATGATTTGCCATAAAATGTGTATTCAATTGCGAATTTCAAAAAATCAAAATTATTTGATATCAGAATGACATTCTTCGTATTCAGAATGCAATTCGATATGTCTAATGTGCTCTAATGTCCCAAAATAAATACTGTCCAAACGTTCATACCCCAGCCCTTAAGATTATGCCGAAGTTATCTGAAAATGAGAGATGGTGGTTAAATGGCATGTTAGATGCTGGAATGTCAGTCAGTGAGGCGGTGACAGCAATAGTAATTACTGCAACTTTACAATTCTGGGTATGCATGCAAAATAATTTTAAAAAAATTAAAAGTCACTAAATGATTTTAAAGCTTTTTAAAGTGAAAATATGATTCAATTTTCTTAATCCATATTGTTAAAATAGATTACAGACTTAAAGTGATGAAAAAGTAAGCAAATGTTTAAAACGACTCAAATGTCATGGTGATTTTTTGGGAGAATATAATTTAATATGCAAATTAGAAGGTTTACATATACATCGATCACTTGTCGGATTAAGTGATGGACACAATAGATGAAGTATTAATTTGCTTGACAAGGTTACCCCTGCGTCCCGGGCTGCGTCCCCTAGCCGCTTGTCAGTTAACCCCAGTTAACCCGGGTTTCTTGCAGTTTTAAGTGCGCAACCCGGTGCTATTGTTATTTCACTCCAGAAAATTGATTTAAAAACATCTCGTTATACGCGTATATATGGCCACGCGTTTTGAACTCGCCACCCAAAAATGGTGGTTTTGTTACGCTTTTCCAAATCGAGACTCGTTCAAATTGTTATATCTCTGCTTAAACAAAAGGTATTGAAGTGTGTTTGGTGTCATTTTGTAGCTAAATGAGTGCCCTAACAGACCTCCAAAGGAGAATTGTTTATCAGCTAATATAGTGGAGTTAGAGTTGTTTGAGTTCAGAATGACCAAGGTGGTGGATGAGGCGGTGGCGGATGAGGCGGTGGCGGTATGTGCAATGTTTATGGGAAATAAAGATTTTGTGTGTGCGCGTTGAATCAACTGATCATATCTTTGCATCCATATGGGCTACAGACAAGGTTAAGAGCTCTTTTGAAAGATTATTAATTCTGCTAATTGTTTTTAATAATTTTGAACTCTTTATGATTGTTTTAATCTATAAAATGCAAACTTTTATGTACAAAACTACCCGTTTTCATATTAAACACTGTAGTAAGCAATGCGGATGTCTTCAAAATCTAAAAGTTGCTGTAAATTTTAATTACTTATCCTATCATAGTCAAAGTTTACATTTTCTGAGAGGAAATTTGATGAGGAATATAAATATGGACTTACTTTTTTTTTGTATGGATTAGGGGTAAAATGTTTCAGTTCAAAATATGTTGAATTGTAAAAAAATAGAACATATTTTGGGACACCCTGTATTCCGAGATTACCAAACAGCTGTGATTTTTTTTTCTTCCAAAGTCAGTAGGCTTCCCCTAACCTCTAACCAAATCAATGTTGTTTACTTTCAGTTTATAACTGCAAGTTAGTAATAAGCAATGCATTAAGTGAACCATTTTTTATTTGGATTTTTGTTTATTCCACCCTGTATAACTTCAAGGTCACCCTGTACAATGGGTTGAAATGTGTATATGTAAATTGCTTTTGCCTTCAGCTTTCCAAAAATGTATACTTTTGCTAGTTTAGGGTTGATAGTTGTGGAGATATTCTAATTTGAAACTTGATTGGTGTACAAATTCATAATATTTATGATGTAACGCTAAGGGTGGCGAGTTCAAAACACATGGCCATATGTATAACGCAATTGATTAAATTCAACGCCACAATAGGTCAGTGTTTGTTTGCTGATGTATTGTTTTGAACGTACTAATAACATTTATCCCAATAAACTGCCAATTACACACCCAGCAGCTGCGAATCTTGTGTTGTAAACGTAATTATTGGGGTTCAGATTTTTAATGAGAAGAACACTCTGTCAGCTTATTTGTACACCTGATAAAAAATACCGGGGTGTAGATCTTCCGCCATCCCATTGGAAAACAACGTTATAATGTAGTTGTCTAATTAAAATTGTAGGTTATTATCAAGTTTGTATTGAATTCATAATCAAATTAAAAACGTGATCTAAACAGCGTATTCAGATAATAGACAATTATTTGCGTTGCGAATTGCGCTTGACGATCCCTTCTCCGTACGATTGGTACTAGAGGTTGAATTGTCAAATAAGTGTAAAAAAACGTGATCTAAACAGCGGATGTCATAGTATTCAGATAATAAACAATTATTTGCGTTGCGAATTGCGTTTGACGTTTCCTTCTCACTTTAAAATCACTGATCCGTACGATCGGTACTAGAGCTTGAATCGTGAAACTCAAAATGGAAAGTAATGCGGATACGACAGTGTCTTCAGAATCGATAGATATGACAACATTGTACACAGAAGAAGACATTGTCTACTCCAGTTTAGTTGTAACCAGAACAACCGTTCTCATCATCAGTTCAACTCTTATTATTATTGGAAACATCGTGAACTTGATAGTTTTACCTAAGCTTGAAACCGTTCAGGAGTCTACATTGGTTTTACTGATGGGTCTAGCCGTGATAGATCTAAGTACCGGCTTATTTTGTGGAATTTTTGGAATTCCATCCGCTATAACAGACACCTGGCTGTTCGGTCGTGGAATGTGTGTCATTATTGGACTTCTCTATACCACTACTGTCGGATTTTCACTAATTGTTTTACTTCTTATCAGTGTGGATCGATATATTGCTATTACTAGACCGCTTAGGTATCCTGAGCTTGTGAACAGAAAGAGAGCGATTGCCGCAATGGTAGCTTCCATTGCAAGCTTTCCTATAACGTTGTACTTTCTTGGTACCGTAGACGTACCATTTGATAATGTCACATTTAATCCTGCTTATGCCCAATGTCTGGTTGATTTCGGCAATCCAAATAATGCTATATTATCCATAACTCTCCTGTGTTCAAGTGTCCTTTGCGTCATCGCCACCATTGCCGTCATTTACCTTCGAATTCTCTGCATCGCATGGAAAGTTGGTCGGGCCGTTGCCGCCCTTCGTCTTGACAATCCGCCAGGAGAGCGACAAATCTCGCGGGGTTTCTCAAAACATGAATGGAAGGCAACGCGAACTACTCTTATAGTAACAGGTGGTTTCACGGTTGCCTGGTTGCCCTACATTATCACCCAAATCTGGTCGGCTTCTTCAAGGCAAAGACTATCAGCACCTGGACAGTTTCTTGTGTTCATTCTACCGACGTGTAATTCATGGTGGAATGTTTTGATATATTCAGTGATGAATAGACAATTTAGGTGGACTGTCAAAAGAATGGTTGGGTTAAACCAAGGTACCGATTTCGAGCACTCGCTCAATACCGATTGAACAGTCAATTTTATATTTTTGTCGGTCTTTCATCAGCAGTAGACCTAACGCACAATAAAACTCATATTGAGACCAATTAAGGCATCCAATGTTATGAACATCTGTACTGCTAGTGGGCGGCTCATAAATATGCGCTCGGTTGCATCAATTCTATCCAATCAGAAGAAAGAATTTGCCAAACGAAGCAACCTAGGCTAATCTCCACAAAAAGAATGCTTTACACTTTCTCAGGCTAGGCAATAGGACTAACCAACCAACTATTTACAAACAAGTTACAATAGGCTATCAGAAAACAGTAACTGAGAATAATGTAATGCAATACCAAACCTTTAAACGTGTTTAATGTGTAGCTCTTCAATAGTAATATTGGGACAATAATGTTTCCAATTAAGTAAGGAAATAAACATGTTACATTTTCCTTATTTGCTTCCATTGAGGAGAACACCTTGCCACTGCACTATTTGCCCAATGTTACATGTACATATCACGGAAATTGTGACCAGTATTGTTACCGCGCGCAAAAAGACCATACTTTATATTGAAAAGAAGAAGAACAGAGCCCGAACAGAGCTGTGTATAAGATTTATGAATCTAATACGAAGTGCAATACTAGTCTGAAATGTTTCTGCATCAACTCCACGGGCTATATATTAATTGGGGTGTGTTTGAGTATAATTGGGGTGTGTTAGAGAGTATATTGATATTGTTATTCCTCATATAACTTGTATTGTAAACAATTCTCTGACTACTGGTACTTTTCCACATAATCTCAAACAAGCTATGGTGACTCCCATCATCAAGAAAGTCACCCTTGACTGGAACGACCTCCAAAATTATAGGCCTGTTTCCAGTAACAATTTCATTGGCAAGGTTATCGAGAAGGCTGTGATTAAGCAGGTTAGCAAGCACTTGGAAGAGAATAATCTTGATGAAACTCTCCAGTCGGCGTACAAAAACAAACACAGTACTGAGACCGCATTATTGCAGGTAAAAAAATGACATTGATCGGGCACTTGACAATAACCATGCAGCCTTCTTGATCATGCTTGACTTATCTGCTGCCTTTGATACCATTGATCATAACATTCTTTTTGGTCGTTTTGAACTTGACTTTGGTATCAAAGGCGCAGCTCTAAATTGGTTCAAATCATATATGACCGGTCGCGCATTTCATGTCAGTATACATGGTTCAATATCTGATGTTTATGTTCTGAATTATGGCGTTCCTCAAGGATCGGTCATTGGTCCAAAAGCATTTACTATGAATGCTCAACCTGTCTCCTCAATAATCCGGAATCATGGTATTAGATATCATCTCTACGCAGATGATATTCAATTGTATTTCATATTCAACCCCAGTATTCCAGGTTAAGCAGCTAGTGCTCTGTTCAAGCTGTCATCCTGTGTGGAAGAAATACGTTGCTGGATGACACAAAACAAACTCAAACTCAATGATTCCAAAACTGATTTTTTTCATAGCTGCATCCCCAAATAACATGCATCGCCTTCTCAACACTACAATTTGTATTGGTAGTACTGTAATAACACCTTGCTACAATCAAAAACCTGGGCGTAACATTTGATTCAGCAATGAACATGTCATCTCACATAACCTCCTTGTGTAAATCTTTGAATTTCTTCCTTTGGAATATATCCATAATTCGTCGTTATATTGATCAAGATACTTGTAGCAATGCAATGCGAGCACTTGTTCTCTCCAAATTAGACTACGCTAATGCTCTTCTATCCGGTTGCAGGTCTACCGATATTGCTCGTCTCCAGCGCTTACAGAACAGAGCTGCTCGCATTGTATTCCAAGTCCCTCGCCGCTACTCGTCATCCGAGCTTCTTGACTCCCTCCACTGGCTACCCATCGAAAAACGCATTAAGTTCAAAATCCTCTTATACATCTACAAGTCACTGAATGATCTGTCACCAATCTACCTGTCTGATTGTTTGACGATCTATATCCCAACCAGAGAGGGTTTACGCTCGGCGTTAGACGCAACTCGTCTAGTTGTCCCCAGGAGCAACAGATTAATTGGTGATAGGTCTTTCAGTGTACAGGGACCCAAACTGTGGAACAACATCCCTTTAAACATCAGAGTTTCCCCCACCGTAGATAGTTTCAAGAGTAACCTAAAAACTCACTTGTACTGATTGTTGCTGTTTTAAAGCCTTTTTTCAGGTATTATATGTTTTTGTATATAGTTTGTATCTTTGTAAAGTGCTTTGATCAGGTTGGAAAAGCGCTATATTAAGTGCTGTTATTATTATTGATCGAAAATGTACTTTCCATGAATTTGCATTATGGTGTTCATAATTTAGTGAATTTGCCTAAATTGGTGGATTTAAGGGCTGGGGTATGAACGTTTGGACAGTATTTATTTTGGGACATTAGAGCACATCAGACATATCGAATTGCATTCTGAATACGAAGAATGTCCTTCTGATATCAAATAATTTTGATTTTTGAAATTCGCAATTTAATACACATTTTATGGCAAATCATTAAAATTGATATTTTTGATATTTAACAGTACTCAAGTAAACGTTACAAATCTGATGATTTATACTTAACGTGTATGTAGGTGGGATGAAAAGCCGACGATCAATTGAAAATTTTGACCTTTCGTATTGGAGATATGGATTTTTTTCCCAAAAAAAAAAAAAAAAAAAATAGGTCTTTTTGGGAAAAAATCCATATCTTCAATATGAAAGGTCAAAATTTTCAATTGACCGTCGGCTTTTCCTCCCAGCTACATACACTTTAAGAATATATCATTAGATTTATATAATTTACTTCGAGGACTGTTATATATCAAAATTTGAAAAATATTAAATTTTTATAATTTGTCATAAAATTTGTATTATATTGTGATTTTCAAAAATGAAAATTATTTGATATCAGAAAGACATGCTTCGTATTCAGAATGCAATTCGATAGGTCTGCGGTGCTCTCATGTCCCTCAAAAAATACTGTCGAAACGCAATAAACGCTCATTCTAGATCCCTTAAAGCAATAAATGTACGATCTTTTAAAATGAATTCGGTCATTATGAATATCATAATGTAAAATATTTGATACACCATGTCCTAACACACCCCAATTAATATTTAGCCCGTGTGCTTTATACAGACCCTTTTCAGAATAGTGTTTGCATTTCGTAAAAAATATTCAAAAAACAATGTACGATCTTTTAAAATGAGTTCGGTCATTATGTGACCGGTATTGTTACCGCGCGCAAAAAGACCAAAAATGTACGATCTTTTAAAATGAGTTCGGTCATTATGAATTAAAAAATATTAATGCTTAAGGGCTGGGGTATGAACGTTTGGACAGTATTTATTTTGGGACATTAGAGCACATCAGACATATCGAATTGCATTCTGAATACGAAGAATGTCATTCTGATATCAAATAATTTTGATTTTTGAAATTCGCAATTTAATACACATTTTATGGCAAATCATTAAAATTGATATTTTTGATATTTAACAGTACTTGAAGTAAACTTTATAAATCTGATGATTTATACTTAAAGTGTATGTAGGTGGGATGAAAAGCCGACGATCGATTGAAAATTTTCACCTTTCGTATTGAAGATATGGATTTTTTTCCCAAAACACCAAAAAAAAATTAGGTCTTTTTGGGAAAAAAATCCATATCTTCAATATGAAAGGTCAAAATTTTGAATTGACCGTCGGCTTTTCCTCCTGCTACATACACTTTAAAATATATCATTAGATTTATATAATTTACTTCGAGGACTGTTATATATCAAAATTTGAAAAATATCAAATTTTTATAATTTGTCATAAAATTTGTATTATATTGTGATTTAAAAAATGAAAATTATTTGATATCAGAAAGACATGCTTCGTATTCAGAATGCAATTCGATAGGTCTGAGGTGCTCTCATGTCCCACAAAAAATACTGTCGAAACGCAATAAACGCTCATTTTGGATCCCTTAATGTCAAATCTGTAATCTATAGTTAGATGGTAACCTTGGTAATTGACATATCAGATAGTTTGTAAAAATATTTTCCGCATATTTAACTATATATAAGCCTTTACAGTTTTTGTATATTCTGCAATATAATCAAATCATTTTTCCATAGAGCTTTCACGAGTACCGGTAATCAGACTTTTCTCCTTCACAAAGGTATCTCATCGTCCGCACAATCAGGATCAAGGTCAATGTATAATGTTATGTGCCCCAAAAATATTCCATAATATTTATTAAAAGTTGTATAGTTTATCATCAGACATTAGTTTTCACTTGTTCTAATATTTATCTCCCATTTTTTGTACATGGAATATTATTCAGACATTCAATGGAAAATGCTAATCAGTAAAGTGAACAAGAAATTCATATTTAGTTATTTGTAGAAATTTCTGAAAGATTAAGTGTTGGCGCTATTACAGTAACCATCTATACAGATTTATGATTCTGATTGGCTTGTGGTGATGTAATGAGCTATATTTAGAAATGATATCATTAGTTAGGTCAAAAACTTCAATTTGGTGACCACTCTCTGGCTAGTAAGGTTTGACGATTGATTCGACTTCTATGGACCATTTAGAAAAAAAATAGCCCCCATGTCCCTCGCGAGAATCCCAGCATTTTTCGCTAGAGGCCAAAATCCAAAATGGCCGCCGCTACCATTTTGAAAATTTAAGTTTTGAACCAGAGCACCTATATATAATCATGCTCAAAGACACTTTTTCGGATATGTCGAGTACAAGGTTTCCGATTCTGACATTAGTTTGACATTACGGCATCATTTTCACCCAGAAATCCAAGATGGTGGCCAGCACCATCTTGAAAAATTTAGTTTTGAACCAGAGGACCTAAAATCGTGTGCAAAGACACTTTTTGGATAAGTCGACCACAAGGATTTCAAATTTGACATTACTTTGACATTACGACCTCATTTTACCCAGAAATCCAAGATGGTGGCCGCCGGCTCCATCTTGAAAAAAGATTTTGAACCAGAGTACCTAAAATCGTGTACAAAGACACTTTTTCCGGTAAGTCGACCCCTTGAAATTCGAATCCGACATTAATTTGACGTTATAACATAATTTTTGCCCAGAAATCCAAGATGGCCCCCAGTTAGTAGAACGTAAATGTGATTTTTGAATGAGAGCAGAAGCATAAGTGTGTCATTTCCGCCTTATCTGGGGTTCATGTCCCTTATATTGGTTTTAAACTGCCTTATCTTGGGTTTACATCCCTTATCTAGGGATAAGGCGCCTTATCTGTGGTTTAGACGGCCTTATCCTGGGTTTACGTGCCTTAACCTTAACATATCGCAGTCTAAACCCAGATAAGGCATGTAAACCCCAGATAATGTGTCATAACCCCAGATAAGGGACGTAGACCTCCGATAAAGCAGTGCAAACCCCAAATAAGGCGCCTTAATCCTTAATCCTAAATAAGGAACATAAACCCCAGATAATGCATCTAAACCCCACATAAGGTGCCTTAACTCTAGATAAGGGTCGTTAACCCCAGATAAGGGTCGTAAACCTCAGATAAGGCATCTAAACCCAAGATAAGGCGCCTTAACCCCAGATAAGAGACGTAAACTCAGATATGGCAGTCTAAACCCCAGATAAGGATTAATTAGACTTCCATATCTGAGTTTACGTCTCTTATCTGAGGTTAAGGCGCCTTATCTTGGGTTTAGATGCCTTATCTGAGGTTTACGACCCTTATCTGGGGTTAACGACCCTTATCTAGAGTTAAGGCACCTTATGTGGGGTTTAGATGCATTATCTGGAGCTCATTTAGGGTTACGGCGCCTTATTTGGGGTTTGGACTGCTTTATCGGGGGTCTACGTCCCTTATCTGGGGTTATGGCACATTATCTGGGGTTTACATGCCTTATCTGGGTTTAGACTGCGATATGCTAAGGTTAAGGCATCTTAGCCACAGGTAAGGAACGTAAACCCAGGATAAGGCCGTCTAAACCACAGATAAGGCGCCTTATCCCTAGATAAGGGATGTAAACCCAAGATAAGGCAGTTTAAATCCCATATAAGGGACATGAACCCCAGATAAGGCGGAAATGACACACTTATGCTTCTGCTCTCATTCAAAAATCACATTTACGCTCTACCAAATGGGGCCATCTTGGATTTCCGGGCAAAAATTATGTTATAACGTCAAATTAATATCAGATTCGGATTTCTTGGGGTCGAATTACCGGAAAAAGTGTCTTTGTACACGATTTTAGGTACTCTGGTTCAAAACTTATTTTTTCAATATGGCGCCGGCGGCCACCATCTTGGATTTCTGGGTAAAAATGAGGTCGTAATGTCAAAGTAATGTCAAATTTGAAATCCTTGTGGTCGACTTATCCAAAAAGTGTCTTTGTACACTGTTTTAGGTCCTCTGGTTCAAAATTAAATGTTTCAAGATGGTGCTGGCCACCATCTTGGATTTCTGGATGAAAATGATGCCGTAATGTCAAACTAATGTCAGAATCGGAATTCTTGTACTCGACATATCCGAAAAAGTGTTTTTGTGCATGATTATAGGTGCTCTGGTTCAAAACATTAAATTTTCAAAATGGTGGCGGCGGCCATTTTGGATTTTGGCCTCTAGCTAAAAATGCCGGGATTTTCGCGAGGGACATGGGGGCTATTTTTTTTTCTAAATGATCCATAGAATCAATCGTCAAACTTTACTAGCCAGAGAGTGGTCACCAAATTGAAGTTTTTGACTTAACTAAATGTGCTGTAATGTATAAGACCTGGGTAATAATTAAATAACAGCAACAGTGTAGAGTTATAACAGGGAACTATGTGAAACATATATGTTAGCCAGTGGTGGTCCATAATTGTGTGAAGTCTTCAAACTTCGGTTTGCAGGTTCTAGTGTATTGGAGAGAAGAATATACGCCAAATGTGATAGTGAAAGCCAATGGTGCTTGACTGTCTTGTCAACTCAAAGAAGTGGCATCAACGAACTGTGGTATTTTGCTGGACTAACAAAGTGTCTGACTGCTCAAGTGATCTCCGAGAGGGGCGCTTACGGTCAACATAGAAGACCATTTGGAAAACACTAACATAGCAGTTAGGACAGTGAAAACATAGTCTTCATGACTTGGACTGAGCATGTGATAGCAAAATGAAATATTTGTAGTAATTTTAAGTTAAATTCTTGTATGATATTGTATCGGGATTTGAATGACAGTCATACTGCCGTAATGCCAAATATCTGGTTTGCTTTTTACACTCTTTAAATATTTATAATATTGAAATGATGAAAATGAATAATGTTTTTGATATCACCTATGTTCGAAAGGAATTGCATTTGTACACAGAATTGTGTTGGTGTCAATTGAATTAACCGACGGAACCACATGCCTGTTTCAAGTAAACAATAATGAAAAACTTTAATTCGAAGCAAACGACCCAGGTTGAATTAACTTGGTTAACCTGCATTGGTATCATTGTAATTACCAACACAATCAGGGACATGACACAAAGGATAACATAAAAAGAAGAAATGCTATTTGAATGGAAACGCAGTTTTCAAGACTGACCTTGAGGACAAACACAAACACCTTATTCATTTCATTTGAATTTGTGAGGAGGCCATATAAAAAGATATAATAATCTAATAAATATGAATTAAGGAATTTTTATAGGTGGGTCAGCTCATGAAATACTGGCATTCCATTGGTTAAGGAGCACATGCATCAATTCTTTTCATTCGACAATATGAAATGTAAAATAACACTAGCTAATTTTTAGGCGATACAGACAAAGAAATCAGTGATGATAAAAGGGACGAAGTATTCAGAGTTCACATCGTCCTACATTTGAGATTATACTCGTACTATCCGACATAAGCAACATCTATCCAATTGAAATTTTTACAGCAATATACAAGAGGAATTTTGTCATTGATCCACACTTGCTGTAAACGGCATGTATTGGCATGACACAATGTATTCACAACCGATACCCACAAGTTACTGAGAAGGACAAAGCACTGCAATGGTTGATAAGGAACAGCAATCATTTGAATCTGGTCAATGATGTAATACAAGATATAATCAGTTAGGACGCTGGACAACCGATTGTTATTGTTCTGCAAGGCTCACTCAGTCATTTAATAAGGCAATACAAACGATCGAATTTGGTATTCAAATGAACAAAATTTTGAGTTACACCTTTTCAGTGTAAAATTTTTTTTCTCGGCCAAATGAAAAGCAATAATTTTCATTTTTTCAGTAAATGTCAGGAAAAACTGTAATGTTTGATACTGTATTTTTTTTCAAATCTTAGTGTTAAACTTAGTCGTGAAATTCAGTCATTTAGTGTAAGATTTTCGATTTTGATAGGCTTCAACTCTGCCCGAGAGCCTTTTTTTTGATCAACCTTTTAGCTTTTCAAAGTAATATAGTTCGCTAAAGAAGGATTTTTCCCAACTTTCTAACGCACATCACCGTGAGCGATATATCATAGTTTTGTCAGAATTTCCGTTTTGATTCCATAATTTTTTTTTTTTAGCTGAAAAATTTTCAAATCCACGCGTGAAATACTAGCATTGTGGATCGATATCTCTGGGTGCCCGGCCTGGATACAGTGTTGCCAGAACTTCAATATAGCAAAGAAATTACCTAGTGTTTCAATTGTCATGAAGGGGACGGGGTAGAGTGCCTTTTGTTTGTGATTGCTGGCCACCGAAAGTCATAATGAAGCAGCCAAAACAATACAAGGTTAAACATGGAAGTTTATAACAACCTATTATAATGACCTAAAGGAAAAATCATTTATGGCAACAATGAGCCTTGCATTGTAAGTCATGGTTCAAATGTGTTGAGTACCCACCCCACCCCCATAGGCCTACATAATATTACATACCGGTACCTTATAATATTTATATAGCACGGCTATAGCTATACATTTAGAAAGTAGGTCCTATAGCGCTAAATTATGACAAATTGGCCTTCACAAACCCGAACGCAAGTCTGAAGGGTGTAATGAAAATGCCAACCCGCGATGGGGGGGTCATTCAAAATTCACCTGGAGATAGGAGGACATAAAATTAAAATCCCTCTAATAACACGCGAATTTTTCTAGGTTTGGATTTTCCCATGGACCTCATCCTAGGTAAATAAACAAACAAACAAATAAACAAACAGATAAAATGGTTTTCATAATCATGGAATCCATAGCCCCTATAAATTGAAATTGCAGGCTATCACGGGAGCAAATTTCCAAAATTCACCTCATTTACCAGAATTGGGGATTTGGGCTACCAAATCGCTGGTCAGGCAATCCTGGTTTTCAATGGAAAAGGGACCTGGTTGACAACAATTGAACAATTGAGTTTGACATTTTCGGAGCATGAAGGGAAAAAGGGTAAAATAAAACGGAAATTCTGACAAAACTATAATATATAAACCCACACGATGTGCTTTACAGAGGTGGGAAATATCTTTCTTTAGCAAACTATATTAGTTTGAGACGCTAAAAAATGAATTCTGTAAAAAGCTCACTGGCGAACTAAAGGCCTATAAAAATAAAAAATATCACACTAAAAGACACAATTTGATGCTTAATTTTAACACCAGGATTTAAAAAAAATGTTCATCCAAGCACTATGTTTTTATTTGACATTACTGAAGAAAAAAAATTTTGCTTTATATTTGACAGAGAAAATAAATTTCATAGCAAAAAAGGTGTATCTCGGAATTGTGCTGATTTTAACATGTATCGATCGACTTTTAGCGCGACTAAGCAGAACAAAAGAACGGTTGTCCTGCGTTTAGACTGTAATGAGTCTAAACTCAATGCTATATAGATGATGATACGTGCGGATGAAGACGATCATTTTCTTTCAACTAATTTACTTTGGGTACGGTTTACGGTAATATTCACAGATTCACTACTTATCATTACAGGAAACACATTGTTACATTGAGTGTATTACCTTAGATAAAGAACGTTAATGACTCCAGTCGAGTGTTTCTTTTTGCACTTGATTTAACATCGGGGATTCTAATCTTGAGTTTTATAGTGCCAAGTATGCTTTTCTTAAAATGGCTATTTGGTCGAGAAATATGTATTATTGTTGTAATGTTCGTTCACTTTACTGCCCGGACTATCCATGGTAGTCGTCTTGCTGATGTGTTTTGATTCGATAACAAAGCCTCTACCATACCCGACGTTAGCAACAAGAAAAACGGCCATTTTGCTGTCATTACATGTATTTGGTTTAATGCAATCAGTATTTATTACCTTGGAACTGTGAATATACCTTTTGACAATATTACCTTTGGTACAACTTGGGGATAATGGTTGGTAGATTTTGGTTATAGGTTATGATATTCTCTACAGTCATGACGAGCGTTATAATTATTTCTATTTTTACCGTTGCTGTCGCATATCTACGAATATTGTGTATAGCATTGAATGCTGCAAGACGTTTAGCAATGGTGCGTCCTAACCGGCGAGAAGGAAACCATGTGAGGTCAGTTTCACGCACAGAATGGAAAGCAACCAGAACTATCCTAATCATAGCTGGGCGTTCAGCATAGCGCGGTTGCCGTACACCTAGCTTATCGCATACGGGAGAACACAATGGGCGGAAGGTTGGAAGCTCCTATGAAATTCACCGTCTTCATTCTTCCAGCTTGCAACTTGTCAGTTTAGACGTAAGACAATGCAGATATTGGGATATGGACCTGTTTGTACTGATATCAATGATACACATTTAGCTCAGTTTATAACTATAAATTATAATATTAATATATGTTAAATGTTACTTGCGAGCTTTGGATGGAAGGTTCCTGTTACAATATAAATCAAAGAGCTTCAAAGACCGCTATAGATGATCATTTAATACTATAGCAAATTCAACGAGCACTTTAATCATGTTAATTAATAAAACGAACCTTGTGATTTTTCAAATCAAGTGATGTTTACTCTTTTGTAGACTGGAAAAGAGCTGACATAACTGTTTTGTTTTGTTCTTTAACCTGGGAAATTAAATGTATCCTCTGTTCTCACATATGGCGTAGTCAAATGTAATAAGGAATGAATTATATCATATTATTTTGTGCTAACCTTTGTGTAGTGATAAATGATAAATAATTAGATATACTTCTGATTGCACTAGGGTCACTTCATTTGTAAAATAAACAGGTAACCATATAAAAAGGGTATACGCTAGGAAATGCATTTGGTTTTCTTTAATGTTGGGGTTTGAAGTGATATGAACGTCAACAATCGGGGTTCGTCACAGCTGAAATGTACTTCTAATGTATTAGTTTTTTAATTATGGCTTCAAAATATGGACTAAAATTACAACCATAATTTGATATACATACATCTGTAGTTAATATGCTTTGCTTGTACCTTTTTATAGTGTAAATATATTTCCAATAGATGTTGTTGATGCAATCCGTCAACATTTTACACCAGACCAAGAAAATACTTGCAAGTAATGAAAACAATCTTAACAAGTTATTAAGGCACATTATCTAATGTGGTCCCATAGCAGTACACTATCGGTGCCCCAGTAGGTACCGATGGCTCTTTTTATCGTACCCTGGACATTTGCACAATGCTTTCGTTTTTGATTTAAATGAAAAACGATAACACTATGCAAATGTTAATGACAAAAAGAGTCATCGGTACCTAACCGTACCTAACCGGGCACCGATAGTGCTATGGACCGAAAATACTTGGTGCCTATTATACAAATATTGACTGCTATGAGGGGCATGGTTAAGATTATAGGCCCAAGGTGATCTCAAAACCATGCTATGACCCGAGACGCAGCCGAGGGTCATAGCATGGTTTTGAGATCACCGCGGGCCTATAATCTTAACCATGTCCCGAATACAGCAGTCAATATTTGTTTTATATACCGAATGTATACGTGGATGTTGCGATTGCGCAGTTTGATCAGGACGCACGTGACCGGTCCATAGTTCATTTCCATGGACCGGTCCATAGTTCATTTTGCGGGCATAGTTAATTCAATGACTGCACATTCAACCAATCAGATGACAGGAATCTATGTATGAAGTATATAATAAAGTTTATGTGTTTGGAATGTGCTTACATAATTTTGCAACCTATGAAAGTGTTATCTTGTTGTATTATTTTACTGATTCCAATTGAGATATTTTACAATTTCACATTTTGCTTTTGCTATATTGAAGCATATAGCAAGGATCGTGTTTATTGTTTATGGTTAGAAATAATGATATAATGTGATCAATAATAATTAATATTATTATAACTTAATATAACAATGCAAATGGCGCTCTCTTGGTAATGGTTAAAGGTCAGATAAATATTACCTTTTGATAACATTACCTTCAGCCAAACCAGGATGAAACTCAAACAAATCGAGGGTTCAGAACCAGAAAGTTGTAACTTACGTTTTTGCCATATTGAGATTTTGGTACCGAAATATTCACCAGCACCCACAGATTCTAAAAACCATTCTTTAACCCAATCAAACTTCATATTGCAGATATAGCAAAACACTGAGATAAGGCTTACTGACCTGCACAATAACACTTTCCACCATTGACAACATTGAAAGTTAGAAGCCGAGAATATATATTTCAGTTAGCGCCAGAAAGACGTAATTCAGTACTTAAATGAATACTAAAGAATATCTTAAATTCCAATATTCTTGATTATAATTGATATTTGTTATAATGAATAGGATACAACTTTTGGTTAAAAAGACCAGATTTGGGTTAAATCAGACACTTACTTTGTTTTAAATAGATTTCGTTCTAAAAATATTAAAACTTGTTTTACTCTAGATGACATTTCTTTAGCTAAGGCTTCCTGGCTCTCAACCCTCAAAATTAACCTGTAATCTAATTTAATTTGGTTTGTCTGTGTAAATAAGTTTGCAATAAACATTGTTGATATAGTCTGACCACCTTTTTATGAGCTTCCTTCATTTTCTCCTTGCAAAATAAAACTGCTGTGCAGAGAAAAACATTTTAATGAATTATTAAATTAGAGTGATTGGGATGTGTTTACATTAGTATGCAGACTTTGGAGGTGACATGTCCTCTTCATTTAGATTCCAATCGAGACATTTCGTTACCGCGTTCATAATAATTGAGACATGAGAGCGATGAACGTGGCAATATTTTGCTTAGAAAACCAATTCAAAAGCTGCATCATGATTATAGACGGGGCATTCGATAATACTTGCCTTTTTCTTGTCAATATATAATGCAATATATTTGCCAGATGACATTTCAACAATATTGAATGGCTCGTATCACAAAGTACCTTAACTACTTTACACCAGGATTGGGAAACCTATGGATGGACATATACACCAATAGAATGGATTTCGATTGTCATTCATGCGAGGATCACTACTAAACATCCGAGTCGAAAACTGACTGGTATGTTACAAATGTGCCCCCCCCCCTCCGTTCTCAGTTTAACGTTCACTCCGATTGACGAAGTAATATTCCAGTTGCATCTTGAAGGTAACAATATTGAAGTTGGTGATGTCTGCTATAGCAGCAACAAATTCCACTAACTTCATGCCAAATGATCATGAGTATGTACATGGTGTATTCCCTTCTCCTTCTTTACGTTGGCTGCGATGTACGGTAATATTTGTGAATTCTTTACTTATCATAACAGGAAACATTGTTACATTGATAGTATTACCTAAGATAAAGAACATTCATGACTCCACTCGAGTTTTTCTCATGGCACTTGCTGTATCGGATTTAACATCGGGGATTATAATCTTCAGTTTTGGAGTGCCTAGTGCGCTTTTTTCAACATGGCAGTTTGGTCGAATAATGTGCATCATAATTGGAATGCTGTTGACCTTTATTCCCGCATTTTCTTTAATCGTTGTTTTGTTAATGAGTTTTGATCGTTATATTTCGATAACGAAACCTTTGCGATACCCTACATTGGCGACGAGAAACAAGGCTGTTATCTCTATACTAGCCTGCACCTGCACAAATCCGATAAGTTTATACTTTCTTGCAACTGTACATACACCTTTTGATAACGTCACCTTCAGCCCAACCAGAGGACAATGTTTGGTTGATTTCGGAAACCCAGAGGCAATAATTTCTACAGTCATGATGACCACTATTGTTATTTCCATTGTTATTGCTGTTGTTATATATCTACGAATATTGTGCATAGCATGGAATGCTGCAAGAAGTTTAGCAGTGGTGCGCCCTAATCAGCGAGAAGGAAATCCGGCGAGGACAGTTTCACGCGCAGAATCGAAAGCAACAAGAACGACACTAATCGTAGCTGGGGCGTTCAGCTTAGCGTGGTTGCCGTACACCCTATCACATATATGGGAGAACACGACGGGGGAGAGACTGGAAGCACCTGTAGAATTTACTGTATTCATTCTCCCGACTTGCAACTCTTGGTGGAATGTGATTATATATTCGTTAATGAATCATCAGTTTAGACAAAAGACAAAGCAGATATTTGGATGTAAACAAGATGACTTTGAAGTTGGCGCAACAGACGTGGGTTCAAGTGTCAGATGAAAGAAACATATCAATCCTGTCGGAATAGCTTGTCTCACGAAGATTATCGAAAACAGTGTCACGATTTGTTGGCTGATCAACCTCTATTTGAATTAACGAGCCGTATTCATGATAATTTATAAATTAAATGACGGCTTAAACATACATCAGAATCATGTCCTCCTTACGGTACATATCATGAAAGTATATACTATGAAAAACCAGCATTAGCGTAGATCCCGGTGGCAGGGGAGGATGGTCCATACAATCATCCCCCCTCCCCCTCCCCAAATTAACCTCATATTTGGCCATTTTTAGCCCCAAAAGTACTAATTTTTGCTCTCACTTCGCGCGAATCTATTCCACATTAATTTGCACCGTATTTCATCAGTTAAGCTTCAATCAACCGAAATTTTTCGTGCGCTTCGCGCGCATTTGTACCAGTAACTTATTCTGTTGCCAAAAGGTGATGGATCCACTATATTTCAAGACATTTTTCCAACCCCATCCCCCAATGTCAAAACGAGATCTACACCACTGAAAACCAGGACTGATTGGGATAATCAGGGGTTAACACCGTACTCCTTTTGAAACTTACTGGAAGCTAAGAGTACATGATAGTTTGTGATTTTGATAACTATTTTATATTTATTTGTCCAATCCATTTCAACTAGGCAATCTAAATTGTACTCACCATTTACATCCCAAGGTATTGTAGTATATCCACCTCACACCTTTTCAATATATATTCAGTAAAAGACAAAATATCAAAATTGATGCCTCATTATGATATCACAGACTATCACATGTATTCAAAATGGATGCCTAAATTTGACCTGAACCCAGTGACCTATAACCTGACCTATGATGACCTATAGCCTTTTAAATCTCTTTTCCTAACAACACATTATAGAAGGTACATAGTATTAAATTGGCTATTGCATCCATTGTGGAAGAGCCTATTTAATTTATTCAGTGTTATTTAGCATGCATCGCTGAATACAATTCTATAGAAAGTATAACAAAGGATTTAATGTATTCTATTCATGTACTCTACTTGAAAGGAATAAATTATGGTTTGTTATGAAACACACGTCTGAGTTACTAGAATACACTAAACAAAAAAATATATAGGGCAAAAATTATATACTAAAATGGTTTAAAAGCACTTTGTAGATAGAGATATTTTATAAGTTCAGGACATGAGGTGATGAACATATTTATGTACTTCATAAATTTGCAAGAAAAAAAAGAAGAGGGGTACTGATGAAAATCAGGGTATTACACCCCCTTAAAAACGTTTTAAACAACTTAAATTTCGTCGGCCGTATCACATACTGACGTATTCGACATTTTTAACATTTTTGAGAAAATTGGTATATTAGTTTGTTATGTTCTACTCTATTCACCAAAAAACATGCCTCAAAGTGGCTTAATTAGTAGGATATTAATCAATTTAATTATGTCGTATTTACAAAATCTTGAAATGTCTGCATCATATAACGACGTATTTGCCGATCACCTATACTGCGCAAGCCCAGTATATCGTATCTGCAATTTGAAGAATTTGCCGTTTCACATACTGACGTATTTGCGCTACGTATTTGCGCGACTCTGTCATTGCACGGCAAAAGTGCTGCTTTGTCCTTTTCACATACTCTGACGTATTTGCGCAACTGTTTCACGTATTTGTCATTTAAACGGCGAAATTGACATTAGTCCTTTTTACATAGTGACGTATTTTATTTAAAATTAATTTTTTACAGAATAAGTTATGCTCTGATAGTGATAAGTGAATTATATTGAAAATATGGTATATTTGCATTACTGTTATCCTGGGTTTTATAATCGACAATAATATTTTAATCAAGATTATGCACCAAATACGTCAGTATGTGATACGGCCGACGATTTTGTGTTTTGGTTTAGGTAAAAACGTTTTAATAACATTACGTGTCGGGTTATATAAAGGTCATGAAAACGTTTTAAACGTTTTGTATGAAACACACTGCAATATTTTTAAAATGTTTTCGAAATGTTATATTAAACTATTTTTTGCAAACATTTTTTACCAAATATTTTGTCAACACTTTAATAACAATATGTTAAAATATTTGCATTAGGTTATCAAAAAATGTTTTTTAATGTTATGAAAACGTTTTATACCCTTTATATACCCTTTATATAACCCGACATTTAAACGTTTTCTGACAACCTCTTATAACCTTTTGCGAATGATGTCGAAAATGTTTTATGTTTGCTGGGATGCTCCTATACACACACCCAACACCCAACAACCCCCCATACACCCCTCCCCACTCCCTATTCACTGCAACACTCCTATCCAAACCCACATTAATTTAGTTTGAATCAGTTCTGCTTTACGTACGTACGTTGTTTGTGGTGATTACGTAACCGTGTTACTTGATATAATAAAATTATTAATCAAATAATGAAGAAGGAGGCGGCCTATAAAATTGGCCGCTGAGACACAATGAGAGAGTTATCATGGGGACTTAAGTTGAGATTGCCCGAGTACCGACTGTGAACTCAGGTAGCACAGTGGTAAAGCTCTGGACCGGTAATCCAGCGACCGGGGTTCAATCCCCGCTGAGTCCTGATTTTTTGCTCGAGCCCCAATCACGCCATTTAAAATTATTAATCCTTAATTTGTATATTTCTTGTTCGTGTTGGAGAACAGCGGTAATAAAAGAAAAAAAAATAATTGAATTATTTGTATAAAATATATTTATTAAATCATTCATGTTAAGTTATATGTAAGTTTATTACGTTATTAACATACTTGAAAACGTGTAATCAGACAATTGCTGTTATCTTCGCTAACCTTAGCCCATGGACATGAAGCAGCTGTATTAAACTGCGCGATATAGTCGTTGTTTGTCGTTGTAACTTATCATTTTAGCTTTCTCCGCCCTACACTGCTGATTGAAAAAGCAGTCAACTTAAATCAAAGACCAAAAAGATTGTTTTTCACTGTCATGCGCACAAAGCAGAAGCATGTTTTACCATCACTATGGAAAATATCGTCCTAGTAAAATCATCGATCGTAATGGGGCACTCAGCGCGAGATACATGCTATACGTTTTGTGCACAAAAAATGTTCAATTCGGACAGAAACCGCGGCGGAAACAAGGGTCAAAACCAAAAATACCTTTTTATTTAATTATAATCCTCCAAATTTCAGATTTAGATTCCGATATGTTTCCAACAAATTCACAGAAAATTGGAGGGCAACGCGCATTTGTGGGCGAAAGAGAAGCACATTTTCCGGCACTTTTTACTCTATGGAATATCTAAAATTCTATCTCTGTGGGTCACACAACGAACGCCTATGCATGCTATACGTTTTGTACACAATCTGTTCAAGTCGGCACAGAAACCGTGGCGAAAAAAGGGTCCAAATTACCTTTTTATTTAATTATAAACCTCCAAAATTCAGATTTAGGTTCAGATATGTATTCCAAAAAAGTGAGAGAGAAGCGCTTTTTGCTATCGCTATGCAATATCCAGACCAAGTAAAATTCAAAATCACGAAGGGGGGTTGTGCTACATTTGTTAACTGGTACTGGTGGTTACGTTCACAGAAAAGTGTAAAAATATTGGGAACGTGTGGCATTGTTGTCTTTCTAATATTGTGTGAGTTATGACAAAGATTTCTGAATTATTTTTTCAAAATACACATATCTTCTTGAAAGTGATAGACACAAAGAAGTAATTCACGTGGCGTCAATTAATCGCACAACGCTGATAGACATTCGTTCACCTGCGATAGGAACTTTTTAAAACAAAAGAAAAATCCAAAATCTCTATGCATAACAAGGAAGTAATGTATTTCTTCAATTTCAATTGTCTGTACTGATTTGCTATATTGTGCCCCATGGGTCGATAGTGACGAAATACACCTCAGTGAACAGAGCACATCCAGATCTTGCAAAATATACTTGACTAATGACCCCCCGGAATGACCCATGTTCAGAACCCAGTATATTCTCAATAGGAAAACAAAGGAAACCTGTACATAAGTAATGGGAACATCACTGTTGACATGAGAGGATGTATTATGTTTAAAATGATTCTGGGAAGGGTGAGATATTTTCTCTGGGTTTTGAGTTGAAAATTTAAAGCCAATACCAACATGTATTACTGCTCTGGAATGATCATCCCTCACTATAATTAGGTTTAAAACGGCAGCTACTACTTGTTTACTCTACTAGTATGTATGTAAGACGGCAGCTATTACTTGTTTACTGTGTATATAAGACGGCAGCTATTACCTGTTTCCTCTATGCCGTGATAAATAGAGGGTGTGGTATTTTCTTTCTTCGATTTAATTAAGACCGGTGGAAATGTGACAACATCGAATGAGCGAGAAAACCTCAATGTCGCATGACGTAGCAAAACAAGGCCCCAGGGTAAGCATGGTAAGTCTTTTCACAAAATCAACCTTCGAGCCGATATTTTAATTAGATTATAACTACATTTGCTTTCAGGTTCAATCATGGTTTAGCGACATCGGTGAGTTTTGAAAGTAACAAGGGAGTAACGTACAATAACAAAATGAATAACAAGTAAAATATATTGTACAAATTAATGGAATTAACCGATCTTTAAAATTTGAAATGTTTCGAGCATGAAAACTTTAAATAGTAGCCGTTACTTTGCTGTAGACACAACACTCTCTTAGACCTTTGTAGACTTCGGTCATACTAGAAAAACATGTATTGTAAACGGTGCTTCAAAACTAGTTGACGATACCAATAATGTAATAAATCAAAACGATGCCACTATTAAATGAATCGAGAAAGAAAAAAGTCTATTGACATGTAATCATTGACCATTTAAATAATGTGACCCTCTTGGTCAAAATCGAACCGAATTTACGTGATGACGTTTTGTAACATATGCTGAGGAGGACGCCCTCAATATTTTTTTTTTTTTTTTTTTTACACGATTGTAATGTACTTTATGACCTAACATACCCTTCAAAAATGGAGACTTCAGGTGCTGTAGTTTTGTCAAAATCCGAGAATTTGAATAAATCACCGGAACCGCCGTTTAACTATTACGATGGAAATATTAGTTGAATGCGTACACGATGTTCATAACACAGTACGTACATGGCGTGCGCGTTGGACAGTCACACACGCACATCAAATGATCGTGCTGTAGCAGTGACATTGGCGCTGATAGTAAATTCCAATTTTCTTTGTTTACCTCAGTTGTTCGGCTCAAAATTAAAAGGGAACATCTCTGAGAGTAAAATCTAACATATTATGGAAAAGAAATACTAATATACAGCTTGTCTCAAAAATAATAGTGCAAGTGAAAAGCGCCCTCTTTGGCAATTAGAAAATACTGTTATGACATGATGCTTACATCAACGTCAAGGGCGTAGACTTAGCTCTCAAATGCCGTTTGTTTTCTTCAATTTGCTTGTTTTAATCTCGGGATGTGCTTAGTTAACAACGAATGGATAAAATCACAATTGTGCCACTTTTACTACATGTAGGGAAGAGGGCTGTTCATGTAAATCAATGATAGCATCAAGTTTATCAAGACTTCCTTCGTAAAATTAAAAGAATGCATCAATTATACAACAATACAAAATTGTTTTTACTGTTTTATCGTGATACAGGTATAATAATTCTCTTTTTCTACTAAAAACAGATTAAAAGATAAATACACAGTTCACAGTGTATTGCCAACAATGACATATGGGCAAGTGATGGGGCAGAAACATGGACAACAACCAAGTACCTGGAACAGAAATTACAAACAGCCCAAAGAGCAATGGAAAGGAAGATGCTACACATTACCGTAAGGGATAAAATTAAGAACACTGAAATAAGACGTCAAACTCAAGTCAAAGACATTATGGTGAAACTCAAAGAAGCGAAATGGAGATGGGCAGGTCACCTTGCACGAAGGGAAGATAACAGATGGACTAAACGGCTTACAGAATGGCAACCAAGAACAGGGAAAAGATCTAGAGGAAGACAGAAGAGGAGGTGGCGTGATGACATTACTGCCTACATGGGGCCTACATGGACAAGAAATGCAAGAGACAGAGAACAGTGGAAGAATCACGAAGAGGGCTACGTCCAACAATGGTCGAACACAGCCTGGTGAGTGAGCAAAAATGGTGAATGAGTGAGTGAAACAGTTCACATTCTGCTGTAAAATTAAATACATGTATATGTGCATGTTAATGATTTTATCATGGTAAGTAGTCTTTGTCACTCAAGACATGTTTTAAAAAAGACAAGCAAAATATTGCACACATATAAAGAAATTAGACAAAATAATGCACGCGCGCTGATGTTGATGCGTCTATGCACGAGCCCCGAAGGGGGATTGCATTAGATGCATCAACATCAGCTATCATTGATTTACATGTACAGGCATCATCACTTTGTAAAAGTGGCACAATTGTGATTTTACCCTTTCGTTGTTAATTAAACATATCTCGAGATTAAAACAAGCAAATTGAACAGACCAAACGGCATTTGAGAGCTAAGACTGCATTATGTCACAACGGTATTTTCTAATTGCCAAGGGTGCTTTTCACTTGCACAATATTTTTGAGACAGGCTGTATTTTTATGGAAATGTTACAATATGGCTTAAAACGCCTAAAGCACAATACGGGTCAGCAATTAGATGGTTGCTAATTGAAATTGCTGTGTATCTTCTGCCAACAGCTACCCAACCATGCACTTACTTAAGGAATCGGATAGCAACGTTTGCACAGTATTTTTGTGGGACCTGTGAGACATCTCGAATTGCATTTCGATATTAAAAAATCTAGACACATTCGGATTATTCATTACAAATTTCAAACACATTGTTTATTGTATAACACTTCCCTGCTTTCTCCGCATGTATACGGGACTATTGTGTGCTAGCAACATTTAGCTTTTTTAAGCGATATTTCGTGTACATTTCCATCGGTTTTCAACAGGAAAACAAAGTTAATTACAAAGAAATAAAAATGGACAGTAATATTGGTCTTCCTTTTTTTCTAAAGCTTCTAAACGTATGGATGATATTTTCCCATGCACTTGTGTGTTTCACACCTAGCCGTTGGTTTTTACTTTCGCACTGTCATCAGGCACATCTGTAATTAGAGCAATGGTTAATGAAATTTAGCACCAAGCTACACCAAAGCACTTTTCACTAATGTAGTTACTATATAGCCTACATGCAAAACAAGCGTATACCATGTTTACAACGTTTCTTTGATCAGAACACGCACAGATATATAACCAACCTCCAATAACGACAACGCAACTAACCTATGACAATACTAAGTGAATGAGACAGATGTAATAGACTTTATTGTTTCAAGGTGAGTTAACAAGAGAAATTGAAGTTGTCGACAAACAAATCAACAGTGTGTATTTTTACGGTTAAATTTGCTACACACACGCCATAGAGATTGACATTACCAGAAGATACCGAGACATTGACTGACAATCGTGAAATATCATAAATGGAGGAGAATGAATGATTATAGTATCAATACAACACCTTTCGTGGGTCCAAACGACTCTTCGTCGATACCTTCGATACCTGAAGATGTACTACTTAACACCGGCTTCGCGTGGTTTCGAATAACCATCGTAAGCGTTAATGCAGTCCTTATAATTGCAGGAAATATACTGAATCTAATTGTTTTACCTCGATTAAAGAATACTAACGAGACTACCAAGGTGTATCTCTTATCACTTGCAATCGTCGATCTAACCACTGGATTGCAGACATCCGTGTTTGGAGTAGGCACTGCTATCGCTGCAAAATGGATATTTGGACGTACCATGTGCGTTGTTATTGGTGTGTTGATCATTTCAACTGGTGGCACATCTTTCATTGTACTTTGTCTAATGAGTGCAGATCGCTACGTAGCTATTACAAAGCCACTGCAATACTCACAATTGACATCTCGAAAACGAGCAATAATGTTAATTTGTACTTGTCTGATACCATATCCTGTGAACATATACTTTCTTAGTACCATTAACGACCTGTTTGATAATGTAACTTATAGTCCTGGAAAAGGACAATGTTTGGTAGATTTTGGAAATCCAGAAATTGCGGCATTGTCGATTTCCGAACTCTCCATTTTCATTCTTTGTCCAATAGTTGTTTTTGCGTTAGTTTACCTTCGTATATTGTTGATAGCTTGGAAAGCTGCAAAAAACA
This sequence comes from Amphiura filiformis, assembly GCF_039555335.1. Classification (NCBI taxonomy): domain Eukaryota; kingdom Metazoa; phylum Echinodermata; class Ophiuroidea; order Amphilepidida; family Amphiuridae; genus Amphiura; species Amphiura filiformis. The sequence continues at coordinate 77,977,323 of NC_092631.1, forward strand.
TCGATTCCCAAACACCGTCTGGACAACAAAGAGGCCGGATCTTTTCACGATCAGAATGGAGAGCAACAAGAACTACTCTTCTAATCACGTGTGCTTTCAGCTTGGCCTGGTTACCATTTCCAATTACTGGGATATGGGAAGCCTCGACAGGCGCACGCCTGACTCCTACTGCTGCCTTCCTTGTGACATTGTTGCCTGCCTTTAATGCCTGGTGGAACGTGGTAATTTACTCCGTAATGAATCGTGAATACCGTAGGACAGCTAAGATGGTATTCGGATGCAATGTTGGGCGTGACGATTTTGGCCCGTCTAGTGCGGTTGCTCAATGTCGCTAGCTGATAACATTTCAATTTAAGGTTTATTAAAAATGAAGCCGGGACAGAATCATTAAGGACATTTCTCGTCGATTATCATCTATACCGGAAGTTTTCGGTATTCAATGTCATTTGCATCACAACCCAGCTGAAGACTGAAGGTTTCAGTCGCAACGTCGGTTCGTCTGTCAAAAATCTGGTTGACCAGATTTAAATTAAATCTTAACTTTGTGTAAACGATTCAAGAATTATCTTGGCTAATTGCAATGAAGGAACCGAAACCCATGAATCTAAGCTAAGGCATCATTATTTTCCTGACTATGATATTTACTTGTTGAAAAAGATTATTTTAGCATTTTAAATTGTTAGCATAAACAAGCCTTAATAATTCAAACAAACAGATTTTTTAATGGACACGTGGTATTATTAAACTTAAGTCTTTAATTGATGGTAATATACATCGTTGGAATTATACTAGAGGGGTGATCTCTGACCAAAGTTTTAAAATACTTGTGGAAATCATTGTAGTGACATTGTGTCAGTGGGAAAATAACCTTATTTCGTTCGATTCGGCCATTTTACCCAATGGACATGGCTTCTTACGTTTTCGCGTTTTTGCTCATTTTAGTACATTGTAATGCATAGTGTGTTAGCTGATAATAGTTTATGGGTGGCTTCAAAACTCAACAGGCGGTTGGCCGGCAGTTAGTGGCGGTTGAACCGCAGTCCATATTGTTTAGAACAATAGAAACCGGCTATAAGACGAGTCTGCACATTATCGCCGCCCACTTTCGTGGTGACCACGAGCCCTTCGTCGTTAGCTGGTCACCGCGTTGAGTTGTATGCTCAGCCATTAGCAACTACTAGAAAGCTATGCTTTCCTCGCCGATAGATAACATTCCGTCACCGCGAGCGGCTTACACAACCTGAAGTACCTGGTACTTGAAAACTTACGACTCCCGTTGGTGTTGATATGTCGGCTATTGTCAACTGAAATTAAATTATAATTATCCCGTCTGTTATGAGCATTATCATGAGCCAATAATATCAATAAAATATTCTATGCATGGCAAACTTGAGAATAATATGTTGTTTTTTCTTTATTTGATTTGTGATAATTGTGTTGGCCAGAAATAGACGCTTTTTTTATTCCATTAATTGACTTGTTTGAACTGACGTAGGCCCTACACTTCCAGGTTAAATATAGCTGTTCAACAGCTGTAATTTTTTTTAAATTAAATTTAGGAAGACACTAATTATTGTAAAAAATATCTGGACTGACGGTTATCATTGTGGTTTTTAATACAACAAATAAGTTAATGTTTTATAAAGCTTCTTTATGTCTTTAAATGATATTAAACTGGTAAGAAGTCAGTATACAGTACATGAGAAAATTGTGGATTTTTTTTAAATTATTTATTCTATGGTTTTCTAGCCACTTATTATAAATCGGCGAGTTCTATTTTTTGATTTTTAAATCATTACTGTATAGCATTAAAAATTAAAAATTTTAATGCTATACAGTAATGATAATGTGATAACCGTTACAGTTTGTTAAAAAGATCTGACACAATATCTACGTGCGTGCTTTTTGATAATAATACGCAACAGATGTTGACCATTAATTTTGTTCAAATGATGCTGTAGTCTAGACAACAAAGACCATTTCAAACATCTGTAGAAACACGTGTAGAAACATTATATAGAAACTTCATATAGAAATAAAGAGTATAAAATATGATTCACATAAATGATCAATTAAATACTTTGATAATGTCTATTTTATGGATAAATTTGTTAACTAATGTACGATCCGTGTTGTTGAGTTTGTATTGTCGACTATGCTTACAATGTACCGTGTAGAAAACGTCATTCGGACCAGCTGTGTACAAAGAGTTTTGCAATGATGTGATTGTGTAGATCTGAATCGTGGCAATATGAGCGTGTTTATTTTAGTAAATTTGCTGGATTTTTAAGTACATCTTTGGCGATTATCTTTAATTTATCGCTACGGCTGCTGTTTATAGCGAATCAAATTTACAAAATTTAAAATAAATATTCCTCCCTCAAATGACCTGGGCTATATACCGAGATAATAACTGCAAACATGGGCATCAATCCCGGGAGACAGGGGAGTGGACCTCCCTCATGTTTTTAAAATAAAAATAATACAGGACACAACATCAAATCCCTCCATGTTTTGTTAAAATGCAAATTTCATGTCAGTACGTAATAAGTTGATACAGAATTACAGTAGATCGACCGATAGGCAAACATGTGGAAATTATTTGTTAGTAATGACACAAATTCACAAGCAGTTTCACATTTACAAAACAGAAACATAAAAAATCGAGTTTATGTAATTATGGAAAACAGGTGCATGTGGCATGATAGAAACAAAACTGTCTGCAGTCATTTTTTTGTTTGTTTAAAGCAATGATAATAATGTAAATATAATGCACCAAATGGCTTCAATTGGTACTTCATTTTGCACAGATTTCCAACTTCCCAGGGGGGAACATCCCCCTCAGACACCCCCTACATATGGATAAACAAGTGCCTGTTTTCGCTTCTGTTTTGGACACCCGTACACTTTATGTTTTAAGCAATTAAAATAATATGCACATAATTATTAGCAGTTGCTTTGTTTTGATAATGTGATATCAAACACCCAGGGGAATTTTATTTAACTATTGAATTTACTCATCACACTTCAAGATCAAGATGAAACGATCGCTTGTATGCAGCGATTTCAAAGGAACTTTATTGGCCCAATTAGAGTAGTTCGTCGTGGTGGCCTCTAGTCTTCGCTGTGTAGGGTGCTGTGTGTATTGAGTCATACATTCTTGGTCGCCGATACATTGTCAGTCAGTGACCGTTATGTTCTATCGGCGAAGCTTCGTGGTCACCACGAAAGTGAGCGGCGATAATGTGCATACTCGCCTAACAGAGAAGAACCGGACATCACTGGTGCGCAACTGGTGGATGAGTTTTGAAGCCCTCCCTATAAATTATGTGAACTTATGATTATTGCTTTCAAGAAATTGAACAACTTTGTTACTGATGATATAGGGGAGTGTTCAGAGATGTTTTTATGGTAGGGTTGCTTGCATTCTGAATTTCAGAAGGTTCAAAACATCTTGGATCCCTAATCCAAGCCCTAGAGTATTATTAAGTACTTCCTAAATGAGGAAAATCAGTATATGGAATCAGTAGTAGCCCAATGTCCTCAAAGTATATCACCCAGTTTGGGTGCATGGTTTCGAAAATATTGTACTTAAAATTGTTTGCTTCAAATAGCCTGTGGGATATAAAATCCTAATTCTAATCTTTACATTTTTAAAGCTTTAGACATGATCCAAGATACAGATTAAGTGGTAAGGCGAAAAAAAAACCCATTTAAGTACCACCTTCCATGCGTGTTGGTGCACCTCACAAAAAGACATCTTTATTATGACGTCATTGTGGGGTGTTGGCATTTTTTGGTTTTTTGTTCAGTTTTTGTTTTGTTTTTTGATATAAAAAAATGTAAATACTCTCTGATATACATTAATATAATTTTGTAAAATATTTAACGGTAAGTTATGTTAAAAAAATAACATTGAAAGAATATATGGTTAGCTTGTTGTAATTGGCCTTATAGTCCTATAATCAAAATTTTAGACCCCATGTCCAGGGGTAAAATAACCGAATCGGGTGAAATGAAAGGCATTTTCCCACTAACACAATGCTACTAACTACAACTATTTCCACAAGTTTTGAAATAATATCTCACAAATTGGTTCAGAGATCACCACCCCCCCCCCCTAATTATACATATTTCTTTTAAATTTCCTAAACAAAGTACCGATCATTACCCTTATGTCTAAGACTAACACTTTCAAGAAGGCAAGTAAAACCATATTCTAGTCATTCTTGTCATTTTCTTCTGATTTATTTACCATCTACACGTACAATGTATTTTCTTGTTGAATTTATACTCAATCGAATTTATACTCAATCGCTTTGGCAGAAAAACGATTCTCATGCATGCTCAGTGTTTACTTCCGTTTTCAGAGCGTCAAGCCGATCAATTGATACAAATCGTTGAGGCAAAAACGACGTCGCTCTTGTGAGTAGAATAAATCTCAACTCCCGAGCGATGTCGCTTGACACGTGAATGCATCAACCAATCATTTCCTATCGTCTGGATTTTTTTATTTTGCTAATTAATTTACCTTTCTTGAATATTAACTTTCGGAGATGAATTAATTCAAAGCAATAATTATTGACAGCAATGGATGTTCTAAAAATTTATTTTGTAGCTTTTTGTATATTTTAATTGTAGTTAAAATGCAAAAGCGGTGCATCGCAATTGCTCAGCGACCGAGTAGCCTATTCAGCTGTAGATGTAATTGAATGAAATGCCACACTTCCAGCTTGAGTTCGCTAAACAAATCTAAAGTAGCTGCTCCCTTGTCATTTGGACATTTTGAAGAAATATCTGCATTCTATCCTGTACACATATGACACCTGGTAGCTATTGCCGATAGAGTCTTTGAACTAGCCCCTTAATATATAGGGATGTAATCATTTTAGGAAAAATTAAGATTTATTGAATTCGATTCCAGTTTCATTTCCTTGATCAGTGTAGCAATTTCGTTATTGATTTTCATCAGCACGTATACATTCAAAACCTAATTAGGTACTTTTTTGATTAAACTCAACCTCAATTGTATTAAGTGAAAAGTCAAATATACAATTTCGATGGTCCCCTTTGTTATCTTATTATGTTAAAATCAAATATAAATGGTAAGGCTGGGTTTGCTCACGATGATTGCTGTTAGTAGAGTCACACAAACAGGACATACAGGAGGCTACAAGTGCGTAGCGTTAGACATCTACAACAATGAGTGGTAACAACTCATCAGACATATTTGTTAGCGATTCAACAGATTATCCGATGAGAGATTTGCTATTTATTTCATTTCGTATCATAATCAACATATCTAATGCTTCACTCATCATTACAGGGAATATCGTCAATTTGGTTGTCTTGCCAAAACTGAAAAACACACACGAATCGACAAAAGTTTTTCTTATAACTCTGGCTATATTTGACTTGATTACCGGGCTCCTTTGCGCTATATTTATTGTACCTAGTGTTGTGACTGAAACGTGGCCATTTGGAAGATCATTGTGTATTGTCGCTGGGCTGCTTTATACTGCAACCGTTGGGTTATCTTTGAATTTGTTATTTTTTATAAGTCTTGATCGATATGTGGCAATTACAAAACCATTCAGGTACCCAGAATTGGTTACCAAAAAGCGCTCTCTGGTAGTAATAGCAGGGTGCATAACCGCTTATCCAGTAACACTTTACTTTTTAGGAACCATTGATATACCAATGGACAATGTTACATATAAACCTTCAAGAGGACAGTGTTTGGTAGATTTTGGTAATCCTGAAAGTGCTGTACTATCAATTACATTATTATGCCTTACAGTCATTGGTCCAATCTTGACCATTGGTGTCATATACGCACGGATATTTAGCATTGCGAGAAAAGCCGCCAAAAGCGTTGCCATACTGCAATCATCCTTAGCATCAGATCGGCAAAATGCGAGGACATTTTCACGCAGTGAATGGAAAGCAACCCGTACCACATTGTTGATAACCGGCGGATTCAGCATTACTTGGTTACCTTTTATTATTTCACAGATCTGGGAAGCTTTCACTGGAAAGCGTTTAGCTGCTTTACCCGATTTTATCACTGTTATATTACCGACTTTTAACTCGTGGTGGAATGTATTGATTTATTCGGTAATGAACAGTCAATTTCGCCAAACTACGCGAGAAAATATTTGGCTGCAAACCAGGCTCAAATGATGTTGATGCGGGAAGCACCAATGAAAGTCGGCCAAGGTCAGATTTAAATTAATAAATTGGCATTTTAACTGTGGACAATAATAATTGCTTACATAAACGTGAAATGCCTGAATATGAATGATATTGGTAAAAGAGTTTTGACTTCAACACTTCACTATTTTTCGCTCACCTGGAACGTTTTCACTAGATCGACTAGCATCTTCAGCGTGGGGATGCTGTGATATCTTGTCTACACTCGGGATCTATAATCTGTCCTCACTGATGACGTCATATGATTGACACAGTGACGTCAAAGTATTTTACGATGTAGTGCCGCCCCTAGACTAGCCTGAATCCTCGGCCCCGATCTCGAAACTAGTAAACATGGCGGAACAAAATGGCACAACCCGATGACCGTGCCTAAGCAGTTGAAGGACTGGTGGGTCAAGTCTACCCCTAGACATGATTCCTGTGGCATAGAGCATCCGGAGCATGCGCAGTTTTGTCCAAATTGACCTTTTAACCGAGTTTGTTGTTTTTAGAACTTCAGAGCGCGATCTTGTCACAATGGCGCGGTACAGCGACGCGGTACACGGGCGCCGCGAGTCAGTCGCGCTATGGCGCACAACTAACGTCGCATTGAATATTTTTCAGTAGTCCGTCACGATATGGACTGTAAGTTAATCAGTCGTCACTACGAAGCATAACACAGTACATGCGCAGTGTAGACGGCTGGTGGAAATAGTCTAGCCGCCCCCTGGGCGTCAGCAAGTTATCCCATGATTATAGGATATATTTAAAGGTATTTGTCACTTTGTCAGGGGGCGGTACTACATCGTAACATCCTATGATGTCATTATGCCACACATTATGACGTCATCAGTGAGGACTATCCCGATTGTAGACAAGATATACAGCATCACCATCTGATGAAGACGCTAGTCGATCTAGTGAAAGCGTTCCAGGTGAGCGTAGAAATAGTCTAGTGTTTAAAGTCAAACTCTTTAACTAATATTATTTATTTACCACTACGTATGAATATCCACTCGTATGAAAGATATTGTTAACTATTGATGCTTTTAACGTGCCGTTCCACGGAAAATAAGGAAACATTTCATTAGATTTCAGAATTTTATATTATTTTACTGGCAATTTGCTTAAAGCAAATGCATTATGTATAAAATTACGCCCTTAAGTGACGTAGGGAAAGTACAGCCTGTGGAATCAAAGGCTGTTTTGAAATCATAAACCAGAATTATGAAATGGTATGTTTTTACATCCAATGTTATCTCAGCTTATCTTTATATGGTTTTAATAATTTTTCTTCAAATAAGTGCTAACAGAAAGTTTGTCATGTTATTATATATTATAAACTGACAAAATAAGGGTCTACTTTTAATGATAAACGTAACATAATAATAATAACAACTACTAATACTACAACACAACATTAACAATAACAATAGTAATGATAAAACGTTAAAAGACATCATTAATTTTAGATGATTTTCAAGTACTTTGTAATAATATTGCTTACACCATCCCTATAACATGATTAACTTGGCTAGTTTACTTTCCACTTAAAGTCATAACTTGTATTGTGATCAAGTAAAATGAGTCGGATGGCGGCCGTAATCAAATTCGACTTTCTACTTATGAATCAAATATTATTTACAGTGCAATTGCCTCAGTATTTCTTTAAAAACTGCATACATTTGAATGGTTGATTTAATGCCCTTTGAATATAGCAAAAATGCAAAATTTTATATATTAAATATTATTTACAGTGCAATTGCCTCAGTATTTCTTTAAAAACTGCATACATTTGAATGGTTGATTTAATGCCCTTTGAATATAGCAAAAATGCAAAATTTTATTTGACGTGTCTATATCGAACTCCTCGATATCTGTCTTATTTGCTTTATTGATTGTAGAAACCTTTACATTTTACCGTTTATATAATTTAGCCTTTACAACAGGCCTCTCTTCCAAACTGAATCATGTATATTTCGTCTCACAGTGATTTCGTCTTATACAATGTACATCAATTATTATCAGTCAATTATGTTCTCAGCTATAATAAAAAAATTCAGTTAAAGAAACTCTGGCGTCTGACGATCCTGTCAATCAAACTCCCCACGGCCCGTGATTGATTAGTAGCAGAAAAAGGGAGATAGACTTTATATCTGGTGCCTTCATCGGAAAAAAGGAATTGTAGAAAATGGCAAACGATGTCGGTACTTTTTGGGTGGGTGCGGCGTGCCGCACCCACCCTGTATTCTCTGACTATTGACCTACTTTTTCACATGCCGCAGTGTTGAGAAAATATTCGTGCCGGTTATATCCCAAACACCCACAGAGGTGATAGTTTACGGCGAGTTTTGTAATTATTACTTGATTTTGATATGTAAGTAATACGATAAAGTCGTCATAGGCAGTAATGTGTTTGTATTAAAAGAAATAACAAAAATAATTATTTAAGTAATAGAAATACTATTTGGAAATTGCAGCAAGATTTGCAGATGTTTTTATTTGAACAGTACCAGTTCACCAGTTTTCCTAGTTTTCCTAATCTTTGGGCTAAATTAATAGCATCGTGAAGGTCATATATATCATTTTATACTGACAGCTTCAGCATGTAGGCCTATACTCTGGTTGCTCTACTGAAGGAATTACTATCAAACCCACAAATTTATCCAATTACCCCCTGCTGATGCCCAATTATAGAGCTATCAAAATGGTGTAAAAATATCCCATAATACCATTATTACATAACAATTTTCTATCTTTTGGCTTGTCTACTGTGGTTTATCATTGGGGTGCCCCAGTCTAGCCTGGAGTGAATTTGGCTGAAGGGGATAATTACATTTGTACTAGTAATTGGTCCTGGATAAACATCCCTTTTTCATAGAGCAAGAGGACTATACTTAAATACAGCTTGTATGTGCATTGTGTTCAGTGTGTACATAGGCTATTTACTTTTCAAATCTTGTGACAAATAGTGCTTGTATAAGGTATTATAGACAAATAATTGCATGTGCACCAGTAGAAATATGAATGAATATTTTATTCCCTGGATTATTTTTGTTGGGACAAAATAATGATATAGTTTGACGCTTTGAAATACAGTTATGTTCATCATAATAAAGTTACAAAGTTAAAAAATAATATCGAAATATTGTAAAATCAAACATTTCCCCTCATAAGTTGCAATACAACATATTGAGGAAATTGATATGACAGATTTTTAAACTTTGATATGGAAAGATACCCCAGCCCTGTTGTCTCACCAGAGAAGATGAGCAGAAGTCTTTCTATCTGATGATAAAAAAAACCCTCTAGGTATGATTACGAAAATGTTTTAAATAACTATTATCTACAAAAGTTTTATAACCATTAGTGTTAACATAAAACGTCTTGTGTTATGATGTGAAGGGTTAATATAGGCCTAAAAACAGGGAAAATCTGTTCCAACTGACCAGCAGAGAACAAAGGATAAGCAATATCAAATTAAAATCAGGGAAAATATGACACAACCTCCAATGGGGGAATAACAAACGTATAAACGTATAAAGTTAAAAACTCTTTTAACTTTGTTTTATACGTTTTGTGTTATTCCCCTATTGGAAATCGATGTTGTGTCATATTTCCCTATTTTTAATTGTGAACTTGACTTACTCATTCTTTCATTTCTCTTGACAATTTTTCATTTGCCCACCCTATTCCTTTTAAAGGAATTTTTATTATACAAGGCAAAGGGCAAGATTTATGGGCATTTATTGTTGACATCGTGCCTACAGTTTCATATTACTAAGACCTGACTTTTGAGACCATAGAGCAATCATCACATAATATAACAGGAATGGTAAACAAACCGTTTCTGAGTTTGATTGACGGTGACGTCAAACGCGTACTACTTGATGTACTTCAGTAGTTGTGAGTTGGCCAAACTGGGTGAGGATACAAGTTTGGCACTACATGTTGCAAAAGCCCGAACAAAGCACCGCTCAGCAGGATGGTAATGGGTAGGGTTACTACCCATGCGCTGAAGATACCACTGAATAAGCGCCAATCAACTGCTCGTCTTGTTCTCACAAATCCCGTTGCACAGACGGATCCTACTTGACAGTGGGTGGTACTGATTGGTACGCCAAGATTTGAAGCGATGAGAACAGTTGTTGCTGAACCAAGTTCAATCGCAAAACCACTGTATGAAGGTTAAATCAAAAGAGAATATTTCAACACTGGGGTCGTATAAGAAAGGATTCAGATATCATGGATATATCCACTGGATTTTGTGTGTTTGGTGTGCAGCTGTACGGGCGTGTGTCGTCGTGGGGTTGTCTTAATCTTACAATTTAAGATATAAATTGCAAAATCTCAAGGTAGATATTAAAGCACTAGACATAATCAATTCATTTCTTAATTAGCAAAAAGGCCATCTCTAGATGATCTGCGCTAGACCTTTTCAAAACAAGATCGGAAAAGATCGGAAAAACCGCAGCGTTTATTCAATAAGCTAGGGGTCAAATTTGCGCAGAATGAATCAAGCGGAATCACATACCCTTTTGAGTGAAAATACAACGTATTTAGCCAAAATCAACATGAGCCATCACGGATAAATATTTTCTAAAGGTATTGAACTAACACTTCCACTATTTGGCACTTCACAATGTGACAGTAATTGCAGATGTTTGTCGTCTACGGCACATTTGATTTGACCTTCGTGTGGTCTTCCCAATATAAAAATCTCTTGCACAAGCCAAACCCAACGCTTGACGGTGTCTTTCACGCACATTTGTGTTCAGACGTAATAGTTGCGTTTGCGTTAGCGTTGATGACCCGGAATTGTAAACGCGGTTATCCATAACAAACTTCGGAAAACTTCGATTTGAAAAGGTCTGTTATCTTCTTAAACCCCTTAGCTGACAAATCAATTTATAATTTGGGCTATCATTGCTGATTTCAAGATAACCAAACAATTATTGATTGATTGATCTGCTGATATGATAATATGAAATTCATTCCTATTAATGCATGAAAAGACATCTGTACCATTTCATGATTTGTCACCCCGATTTGGCAGTGACGTCAACGCGTTGAGGCAGCCGTTTCGCTCATGCATATATGCGTTATCTTTAAACGCATGCGTGTGTACGTCAGCACTTTGCGCGAAAGCTAGCAATTTGAAGCTGCGCCCAATGCGCATTGACGTCACTGCCACATCAGGGTGAAAATGGTATAATGATGTAAGACACTGGCAGATCGGAATCACTTTAATTTTAAGTCCGTGATCATGTTTCTCAGCACCAATTTGTATTTAACATTTAAAATTGCCTATTATTGTTGCATAATTTTCTAAGTTGTCAAATGCTCACCTTGAGCTAAGGACTTTTAACAGGTATCCCATACATTCCTTAGTCACTCGTATTACTTACTTTGAGGGTGTCATTGGTGTAAGGTCTTCACCCACAGTCTGAATCACACGTCGTCCAAGCACAAACAGACCGAATGAAATACCAGCAGCACCGTAGAATAAAATCCAAAATGGCGTCAGATCATTTTGATGCACCTCTCCAGTAGTGAAGATGATCCAAAGACTTACCAATGGCCCGATACAATTACTGTGGAGATAAGATTGAGACCAGTCTTCTTAGCTCTTGTTTGTGTATAATTATGTCATTTTTGGATTGAATCTTACTCTTACTCTTTTTGTAGACCGATATTGCTATCCAATTATGTGCTACACCTAATGTACTGCCAAATGGCAGGTGTCGCTTATGCTTGGATTGAGATTTCAAACTTGGTTTTTCGTTTCGATCAAGAAAAAATTTAACAAAAAAAAAATACAAATTTTTCTCGTTGAGCACGCATTTCTTTTTGAAAGAGTAATAATTATTTAGGGAAAGGTCAGTTGGATGACTCAATTTGCCATTTCCCATCTTGGACCACTGCATTGCTAGCCTAAGTTTCACAAATGCAAAACTTATTACCTTTTTTTTTGATTTCTTTTTTAGCATCCAAAACTACGAACCTTCACTTTAATGCAACAAGTGGACTATGTACATCTAAAAATGTTTGTTTATTTTGCTTTTTACTTTAGAGCTTCTGTGATATTTTTTACTCTGAAAAGTACACTTTTGCCGGTTAGGGGGGTCTGGTGACCACCCGCACCTACCACATTCCCCCAACTTTTTGGTGGGTTTGGGCCCACGCCCCATACACAAGAAACATGCTATGCCATTGGTAATATCTGTGCGATGAAGGTACCCGTTTTCTTCAAATGTCTTTTTCTACTTTGCTGTCCTGTCTTGTACTGTCCTGTCTGCCCAAACCCATATTAATTTATTTGGCACAATATATTTGAAACCGACCTTGTCAAAATTACTTGTTATCGATGGAATCATACGCTAATCATATCATCCAGCTTTGTGTCAATCTATATATTTATTATTTATTTTATCATTGTAATTTTGAGTAATATTATCTAGTTTTATGATTCCATAAAAGTAAATTTCTTTTCATTCTTATTTCGGCCACATGATATCAACATTGTACACATTAATATTGTAGTGTAAGTTAAATTTCCATCTTCTTCAGATTGGGTGCCACATGCTTCACGCTTTGCGTTTTGCGGCAAAACCATAATGTATTCTTTATCTCGCATTTTCATTTTCTGTACTATTGATGTGAATTGAGATGAAAACAAATAAATTTGAACTTAATGTGAATTTGTTGATAGCCTAATGCGTACCTCGCCTGGTTGTGAACTGTTATAACAAGTGCCCCCAGGAATTTATTTGGCAAATTCAATGATTGCGAAAGCATTAAAATAGTGAAGACAAGCAGATTAAAAATCTGAATTCACGGGTCATAGATATAGGGGCGACGAATTTTAGGGGACGTATCCCCTCAGCCCACCTTGATCCCATCTCGCTTCCGCCGCCGCCACTGTGCTGATTCCATATTCAATGAAGGTATTTAACAAACTTGACCAAATTGTCGAGTCACCAATTAGATAATTTTACATGGATTTATACCTAAGCCTAAACCTAAGATGTTTAGTACCTGACATCATTTCCTCCATGTGTAAAAGCTGCGAAGCAAGCTGACATGACTTGCATTGGAGCACATAACGCCCTTACTTCAGGTGTGTCTTTCACAGAATTCCACTCGTCACTACCTTTCTTGACCATCATGCTCTTTGGTGCATCTTTTTCAAATTCTGTGATGACCACCTTTCCCTCCTGTACTGTCTCGTACGATGGTGGAGTGTCGTCTGAAATATCAATGCCCGAAACTAAACTTTACTTTCATTTAACTTTAATTGTGGCGACAGTCGAAAGTAGTTTCATTCATTCATTCTTGGTGAATGTAATTGAACAAAAACGTTTGAAACTAATGCTATCACGACATAGTGAAGAACTCGTAGTCGTTGGGACAGCGATGAAATAGTTTTGCATCGGGACAATTGCCTCTCTGAGATGCTATGTATTAGGATTATTGTATTTTTATCTGAGTCTAGTAAACCAACACATAGATTTGTATCATACTGCAATTTATTGTTTTGTATTGTATTCTATTGGCTTGTATTTCATTGTATTGCATGGTATTGTATTGTATTGTATTGTATTGTATTGTATTGTATTGTATTGTATTGTATTGTGTAATGTATTATATTAGATTTTGTTGTATTACAGGGTGTCCCAAAAAAAAGAGGCCCCTCATTGCGCCCTCTTTTTCTCCTATTTCTGAAAAGTTGATTAAGTATATTTTGGTATGTAAAGAAATCTGAAATTGTTAGCTTTAATAAACCAAAACAATTATTTCAATGGGCTCACAACTTTTGAAGATATGCCCTTTTGAATAAAAGTACCCGTTTTTCACTCTGTCCACGGATAGCAAACAGAGTTGTTGGGATGGCTCATGCTGTGGAGTGGCCTGCACGATCACCAGACCTCACACCACCTTTTCCTTTGTGGCAAAATCTAAGATCTTCGCAAACGTATTACTGACGGCGCAAAAGGATGGTGCGCAATGCAATTGATGCAATGAGGACCGGGGCTGAAACCTGTATTCGCCAAGGAGGCCACCAGGTAGAGGGCAGAGCAGCACAGTAAACTCAGTTCAGAAGAACCAAAGACAAACCAAACAGCCTTTTAGGGCTACCGTTTATCCTAAAAAGAGAAATGACTAATGTTGCAAATAAAAAAAAGAAATCAAGAAACAACAAAGTAAGAAAGTAAAAAACATAATAAAACAAAAGGCATAAATAACCAAGAAAAAATAAGTAATTGCAAGTAAAGCAAAAGAAGTCCCATTCGGCATCCATTTTACCCACAAATGAATGACACTATTAACAAAATCCATTGCCCATAAACCCACCGGTAAAGCCCATTCCATAAATAAAGTTATTTTATAAAGTTATCATTGAGGAATGTTTGATATTCATGCATGGTATGTTTACTCCTTTTCAATCTTTGAAGTAGCCAAACTTTCTCCGTGGACAAAGTGAAAAACGGGTACATTTCTTTAAAAGAGCATATCTTCAAAAGTTGTGAACCGATTGATAAAATTGTTTTGGTTTATTAAAGCTAACGATTCAAGGTTTTTTTACATACCAAAATATATTTGATTAAATTTTCAGAAATAGGAGAAAAAGGGGGCGCAATGAGGGGCCTCTTTTTTTTGGGGGGGGCACCCTGTATATCTGTACTGCATTGTATTGTGGTATATTGCGTTGTTTAATTATATTGTATTGTCTTATAACCATGATAACGCATTATGTTTCATTCCATAGGAATTTTCATGTATTTTAATTATATTGTATAGTATTATATCATAATGTCTTTACCAGGACAAAGTATCTTTTTCGGATCATCAACATTGTCTTCAACCTCATTGCTGGATGTTGAAGGTTGATCCTTGGAATCTGTTAGAAAATGTGTAATAATATATCAAAAAGACACAGTCTTATAAAACGTCTTTAATATAATAGCAACAAAATGTTTTAAACACACGGTTGTTTAATATGGACATTTATTAAATTTTTAAACTATAAGCAAATAAACATTTATTTTAGCTATTTTAACATATATTTTCGTTTCTTTATCAACTTATTCAGCCTTTTCTGCTTTTTTGTGGTAATTTTCATTCTATAAACTGCACATTTGTGTGCAAATCGAGGGCGCTTTTTTATATATATTATAAGTTATTCCTTGCATTTCATGATAAAAACTTTTTTGAAAATGTCCTTGCTATTCGCTACTCTTTTTCTGATGTTTTAATGCCACTATTATACCAGGGTCTACTCCTTGTAATGATGAAAACAAGATTTAAGATAAATAGCGCCATCAGTGTTCACCTTTACTGACGTCAGGAGATAACTGGCTTTAATCAGAATATCGGGTGTGGAAGATTTGACAAGCCTGTCCTATGTAAAAAAAAGTGATGTGCTGATTGCAAAAAACTTATTGACCCCACTTACGACATTTTGGCCACTAGAGGTCACAAAAGGTCATACAGGGGTCAAAAATTCAAAAGGCTCCAACCTACAGTGACCTACCTACACTACATCTACTTACCTTCATCGTTTTCTTCCACGTCTTCTGTTGCTGTATTAAAGAATGCAATAAATTGTAGCCATTTATTCATGACAATTTTTTTATTATTATTTTGTCATGATTACCGCCTAAAATATCATTTACAAAACGCTCGCAGATTACATGATCATATTTTATTGATGAGATTCAGCAGGATCGTTCTAAAGGGGGAGCGAGTTGGCGCAGCGGTAGTTCCCTCGCCTTGCACCACTGAGGTCCCGGGTGCAAGCCCCGGAGAGGCTCAAGGACTCATGTGCACTTGGTTTATCCCCAGTGGCGTAGCCAGGATTTTGGAACCGAGGGGGCACAACTTGTAAATGTACCGACGGAAATATTTTTTGCCGACGGAAGTTGTGATTTGTTGACCCAAATATTTTTTGCATGGTTTGAAAAAGTGAAGAGCAAAAAAAAAAAAAAAAAAAAGGATTATAGGCGGAATCAACATAAAACACAAAATATTTATGTAAAATTTTCATCATTTTTATATAATTCTCCCCATTTTTCTTTCTCCTGGGTATAAAATAATCTATTGTTAACCCAATTTTTTTTCACCAATGCCTTACGTCTACCGACGGCCTTACATGAACCGACGGCCATGACGAGCGGGGGGCACCGGCCCCCTGCCCCCCCAACCCCCCCCACTGGCTACGCCACTGTTTATCCTGATTCCATGCCCGCTCTAGCAGGGTTTCTCCGGTTTCATTCTGTATCGCAAAAATCGGTGATTAGTTGTTTGGTTATCAAAAGCTTCCTTCACCCAATGGAATTTGGGGAGCTGCACAGATAATTGGTGGATGTTACAATCTAAGTGCGGATAGGTTTGAGCCGTTCGGCAACAACTGGCCTAGTTGATGCGATCTGATTGTGATGATTCACCATGGCAGCGAAATTGGGTCCTCTAAGATCTAGAGAAAATGCGCTATATAAATCCACACTTTATTTTATTAAAGTCAATTAAGTAAATAAGTTCTGGTAACAATATTATAGTACTCACTTTTGATATACAAGCTGATTAAAAAAGAAGTAAACTCAAGTTTGATGGGCTACTACGATAAGTGCCTAAGTCATTTGTTGTAATTTTGAGAATAAAGTACAAAATCTTGCCACCCGACTGCCATAATAATTACTTTGGGGTTTTCCACACACACACGCAAAATTTTAAGGAAATTGGTCCACGTGAAATGCACTAAATTACGTCTGCAAAAAAATTACTTTTTTAAATGGGTTATGGGGTTTTGAAGCTCGGGTGGCACCATCCCGTCAAAACATATTTCAAGAACCACGGAGGGATATGACACATGACCAATCTTCACCATTTCACGCGTTTCTTTTACTTTGTCTTTTTAATATGTTTATTCCACATTACCTTCCTTATCAGTTTGTTGTTCCTTTTCATCAGTTTCTTCTGTTGGACTGGGGTCGCTGACATTATCCTCGCTCTTTTTTGTTTCCGTTGCTGCACCTGATTCTACGTTCTCGGCACTTTTAACTCTTGTAGCTATAAACAAAAATAAGCAAATCTAGCATTTTACTGTCTGATTAAGGCGGATTAGAAGGGATCGCGACAAATAAGGCTAACACACAAGAATGGCATGGGTTCTATCCCAAGGGGTGTCATTTCCGCGCCCATGTCCACGCCCAATATATTATTGGTCACAACTCATGAAGTAAAAGACCTAAGGAAGTATAAATGGAAAGTATTGATTTTCTTGACTCATTTCGTATAAGATCGATGCTTTAATATTAATTCATACGCTCTTAGATAGTGTGATAGTGAGAACCAATCAGAAGATCGGGAAAACCAATCAGAGCAAACCATGCATTAATTGTGTTTCATACTAGATAGTGCGAACCAATCAGAGCAAACGTTATTAAAATACGAGGTGTGCATAAATATTGTATTATTGCACGGGTTTACGGGTTAATGCATTTATATTTGCTTGCATTTTACAACATTTTTATTGTGTGTGGGGGGTGTGGGGGTGTGTGTGTGTGTTATTGTTGGGGATGTTTTAGTGAGGGTAAAAATTTAGAAACTTGTCACAACTCACCTAAGACCCTCTTCCTTGTGACTGGTATAAGTATGAATATTACCAATATTGCAACACCTACACCCGTTCCAATGGCGATGGCAAAGGTCTCCCATAATTCATCAATAGCTTTGAAAACTGAAATATTGACAATGCCATTGTTAAATTGTTGTATGTATGATGCATTCAACATAACGGTAATAACAATATGGACACCAAAGCACCTGCCCTCAACACTGTCAATAGAGGTTGTGCATAATGACGTATCATACAGTAAATATGGCGGACTTCTCAAATGTATTCAACAAAAGCATGATTCATCTACCGCGACAGTTCGTCTCACACACATAACTAATGCACTACGATCAAATAGGTTGATGACAACATTTGATTGAATGGACTGCACTGCGCCATGATTACGGTGAATGGTGAAGGACACCGGTTCAAATCCTTTGTTTGGAGCCAATCGATAAAAGTATGCAAGGCTTCTATACGACTTTTGACATTCAAATATCGGAGAGACGAAATATTACAATAACATTGGTTTTTTATGTTGTGATTCGGTATTAGATTTATGGCATATTTAAAAGGCCACGTTTTCGGTTGCTTAATAGTTACCCGTTCGCAACTTTGATGAGTTTTCTGGTCTGATACGTCAATCGCAAATTATAGAGATGATGAGAAATACAAATTCACAAAACCTTAGATATTTTTATTCCGCAAGCTGTACTTACTCTCTGATGAGCCGTAAAATATCGAAAACATGTTGACGAAAAATACCAGAAAATACCAGAATGGTAGGGAAATCAATCCATTACGCAGCTGATTTTTCTGGAAATTAATTAAAGCAAATCCACCAATGAGGTTTATTCATCAATTGCTGTTCATTATTTTAATTTAATTAGACACAAAAGGATAAATGACTGATAAAGAAAACAGAGGAAGAGAGAGGAGACAGACGGTAGAGGGAAGGGAAAAGTAATAAGAAACTTTCACATGTTTAACTAAGATACTAACTATCCTGCAGCTCAAATTGGAAGGCAATCATGCATTAAAGAACAATAGTTTCCACGGCTTTAATGGGACTCAAACCTGCCATCTCTTACATGTCTTACTTCATCCTCCGTTGGTTATAAGTCTGACGACTTACTGACTGCGTCAAATAGGCAGTTTGAAAAGGATAATCAAAATATGAAGCATAAACCTCAACATTTTGGCTTTATTCCTTTATTCATATTCATTTACCTAAAAATAATAAATTTTGTAAAGATTGAATGGCCATTTTGCTTATAAATAGCACGAACATTTAGAGATGACATTATACAATTGTGGCGATTCACAATACGATGCGCCGCCATCGGTTGCTCTTTCCGTTCTAACCACCATTGGATTTTAACGCGAATGTGATAATAATAATGTAGTAAACAGCTCCACGAGGATTCCATGTGATCAATAAATAGAAAATGGATCTACTATAACGGTAAAATGCTGCTTTACTACTCATTTGCGTGTAGCATCATTATATTGATATTCAAACACACATTAACATGTTCCAGTGTTGCATTCGTATTACGCGGGTTTTGGATGTCGACATTTTCCCATTATGCAGTGCGTATTTTGACCTCTCTCCTAGCAAATGCTGGAGGCGCATCGTATTATGAATCGACCGAATTATCTGGCAAGACTGAATCTCTGCGTCGTACTGTTTTGTGCAGTTGTGTGTGAGTTGACGGGTAAATACACAAATCCACAATATTATCATTCGGAATCAACAAAAGATATCTCAATGGGCACATTCTTTCAACAATGTCTGGTTCATAGTACAAACGGTCATGACTAAGTAGAGCATGGAAAGGATTTGAACCGTTTTTTGACTTTTATTTTTGATGGCTCACAAAAATACTTTTGATGGCTCACATAACCATATTTACTCCAAGACATTATTGATCTCGTATTATGATAACGTGAATCATTCCTCTATAACTGTACGGAAAAAAATGATAGTAACCTTAAGCTACAGTGATATCGATATTTAAAGAATGCAAATTTCACAGAATTAAATAAATTTCAACAAAAAATATTTTGTGTGAAAGTCATATTTTTGTGATATTCCTTGTTGTTGTCTATATCCTGGTCTAGTATAGACATAGTGGAATGCCAAGCATACGTACTGATTTCAAGACGGAGTAGTTGAGTATAGTGAAGATAACTGATGAAATTGCACCAGAGATAGCAGGTGAACAAAACCATGACAAAACTGAAAATATGAATAAACAGAAAAGAGAAAATAAGCTATATGATTTTTTTTCCACGTCATGTGACTGCAACTTCTCTTACATTTCAAAATTGGTTGGTTTCCGTTTATTTTTATCTCACGCATGTCTTGAGAATTGAAAACAAAGAAACGTAATTTTGGGGTGGAAATATATCGTCGTGTCACTGTCAGTGCATTTTTTGTTCCAAATATGTTTAATTGCTTATTATATTTTAACGTTTTAGTTAATTAAAATCTAATTTAACTTATTGCTTCTCAGACTTGCCTAATAGCTTAAAATGTGTGCATATTGTATACGAACCATGCAATTAGGTATCAATGTGCACTTTACTTTTAATACACTGTTAGAGCACTGGGTATAACATCCGTTCCCTGAAACACTTTTAAATCACACAATAATGGGTAAACAATTTTTGTCTAAATTCACCTTTCCCGGTGTTTGTTAAACTGTAACCAACATTGGATAAAAAATTTGCACAATTTTTGACCCAACCTATGCGGGTTGCTCACATGGTGCCCAGCACTGGCCAGCAGTTGGGTAAAAATGGTACCTTTTACTTAACTTGGGTAAAAACTATCCAACTTATGTAAAAAGTAAATTTCTGGAAAAAAAATAAAGCAATGTTGGGTTAAAATATTACTCATTATTCTAGCGGTGTATGAGTTCATGTAAAGGTGTTATGGAATCATGTCATGTTCAATGTCCATTACTGATTCACTATCGCCATAGTAATGATAAAATTTAGTTGAACTCATTAAGCACAGTTATGCATGTATTGTATAAACGAAATTGATAATGTGCATGATTAATGATTGGTTAATTGTGTTTGCACTAATCATGCTGATCGTATGATTATATTATTAATATCATTTCATTTTTATCGCAGCAAGGAACAGCTACAAACGTGTTAACAAATATTATATTACGTACAAAATGTCGATATTTTCGAGATTTTTTAAAAATGACTAAATGATGGAAGGAAAATCTGTCTCCCTGTTTTCTGTATCAGTCTGTAATAACAAGGCTACTCCAGATAGAAATGACAATGCGTACAATATTATTAGTACATTTTCTGCATAATGAAATACTTAACCATGCTGTAGTTATAGCTGAATGTCTTTCAGGGTGATACAGCAGGGGCTATTTTAGGAGACAAAAGTCACTGCATGTTGGCGATGTAGTCTCGGTAATATACCAGCGTCGGCGAGCTTGCGGGGAGGGAGTGTTGGAGGCAGGGGCGTAGGTAGAGATACCCCCATCATAAAAGACCAAAAATGTCCACAAAGAAACATGCTTTTTCGGTCAAAAAGTCGCCCAATTGTGAGCGTAGTGAGCGAAAAAAATTAGGTTCTTTGGGGAAAATTTGGAGAAGGTCAAAAAAAAAAAAAAGCCCCCTTTTCAAAATCAGCCACCCTTGTTTGGACGGGGAGGTTCCCCCCTTGTGTTTTGAAGATTTTTAAAAATACCCATTTGAGTGACTAATTTTTGACCGTATTAGTTACAGTGCACCATTTTATTTATTAAATGTCCAAACCAAGGACCAAAATGTAGTATAAATAAAGAAAATTATAAGAAAAAATAAGGGTTTGATTAAAAAAATGTTCATAATATCAAATAATTATAATTATGTGTTTTGAAAATATTGTAAGCTTTGAAATTCATTATGCAAATGATCTTGCATAATTAATAAGCAAATTAGTACTAATTAGCATAAATTTGCATAAGTTAAGAGTCATCGCAAAATTTTAAGTTTCTCCATAACGGCTTTATAGATTTTCTTCAAATTTTCAGGGATGGCTGGTATCATTAAAAGCAACATTTTTGCAAGAGGGATTTGGAATAACTTATGACATTGCTTGTTTATGGCTAATATAATTATCTGACCTTTTTAATACCCGCCAGTAAAAACAAAGTTACACCCTAACCAATTTACATATTTCACTTTTTACAACACAAAAAGCCAATTTAGATATCTTAAAACTAATCTGAAAGATTTTCCCATTTCCCCAAACTGGCGTAAGCACGCAAAACAATTTCCATATTGAAGCTAAAATGGTCAAATAGGCCTATGATACAAAAGTGGAACAAATACGCGAGAAGAGCGCAAAACTTAGCACCTTTAACGATAAAATGGCCAAATATGAGGTTAAATTTGTCGGAAACCCACATACGGGCGTCGACATGGGGGCGTCCCATATATGCATAGAAATATTTCAAGAACGGATTTTTAATTCTCACTGCACGGAATTTTAATATCACTGCACAAACATGCCAGGAGGCACGTTAAAATAGCGCCTGGTTACGAATCACATGCACAAATCATATCAATTTCGATGGTAAAAGCATGAGTACCCGGGGATTCATGGAATGCCGGAACCGGGATTTTCGCCTGGGTTCTCGCACACTGGTCGAATTTTTCGCAGTCAGTATATTCGATATTCTGTATGTGCCAAGGTCGTATGCCACACTAAGAGTGTTGCTGATCATGCTAATTGAATATACATAATGTGCGTCAATCCTGGGGAAGAGGGACACATACCACCTCATTTTCAAAGTGAGGTGGACATGATTTCAAATGTTCCCTCACATTATTTGGTAGATACAAGTCACAAGCCCATGTTGTTTTCTGTAATATATTTAGAATCTCGATAATGATCAAAATGATAGAATTAAAAGTAGATTCAAACCCAAGTTGTCATTGTTGGATATCGCTCACCTGGACAAAATGTACCGGTGGATGGTAATGCTTATTGTCTAGTATATTTGCGAAATTATTATAAACTCTGTATTGAATTACTTCTTAACTTAAACCTAATAAAGGTATATTGTACTTACTAATAAGAATAACAACTCTCCAATTCACACCTAGACCACCAAAGGCTACCAGATGAAACCCTAGAGAAGCGCCGACGATACTATGTGTAGCAGAGACGGGGATTCTAAACCCGGTGGCAACGAACAGCCAGATACACGAGGCTGGAGATGTAAATTTGAAGAAATAAAGCTCTGTATTTACGGATATTACATTTGATTTATAATATATTTAACTGCTTACTAAGAACGGTCAATAAGTTCTCGCAATCATTATTTATCTCTACTTAAACATGGCTTTAATGACATTTACTATACGATAAATACAACTTGTGGGTAATGGTGAATCTAACGGACGAGGGCACAAAACACATCAAGGATCAATAAATGATACAAGAGGATACCTTGAATATGAACAACAGGAAAGAAAACAAGCAAGGTACGCCAACCTGATGTGGGAAAACAAGTAAAAAACAGACTAGACAATATGCAGGGGTAGCAAAAACAGCAAATGTAGGCATTAGAACTAGAAGTAGGTAAAGTTCGATAGCCAAAAATTACCAGTTCCAAGGCTCAAAAAAGTGCTAAACCTGCAAAAACAACAAGGTAATGGTACACTAGAACAAGTGATGAAAATCACTGTGCACATAAACAGACTCGGTAAACAGACAACTTTGTAACTTTATCTTTCAAAACAAATGTATTATTAGTGATGTTGAATTCTTGATTACGTAATGACATTAGCATAACCATGCTAAATTTTGTTCTTGGTATTTAACCACAACATCGTGTGATCTAATATTAATCAATCTTTGTAGCCTGAGATGTGGGGTGACAACGTGCGATGTTAACTGGCAAAGTAGCCGGAAGCCTTCAGGTAATTATGCGATGAAAACGGGTGGCTCCCGGGAGTGGCTGCGCCGATTGTCCTCCGATTCGTCCGTTGATTAAGTGGTAGGGGGCCAGCTATTTTGACCATTTTAATGAGAACAAGATCACAGGTGACTATGAGAAGATTTACGCTGTTTTCATCATTCAAAGTTATTTCAAAGTTGAAATCAGTGCCTCGGTCGTTTTTACCTTCATTTTGGCTATTCAATCGTCTGTCAATCATAACAACAACCCGATAATCTGATTGGCCGATTACTTGTCAAAGCTTTGGACAGCGCAGAGCAGCGCTCTTGAAAGGAACACAAATTTGAGCTCATTAACCGGACGCTAGCGTCAATCAGAGCAAGGGACCGCCGCGGTTCTTCTCTGAAACCGAGTGTAGGTACCATCCTGGATATAAGTGTTGCAGCAGCTTGGTCCCTATCTACCCTGGACCTGATGAACAACAGAATGATAGCATATCATTCGCATCGAAGAAAATCTGATTGACAAGGCGTTGTCTTCTATTTTGCTACCAGTTCTGGCTCAAGCCCTCAAAATCGGACGTTTTAATGCAATTAGTTCATGTTAAGATTGCTTCAAACATTTGCCAATCATACTTATTAGGAAGCCCCGAATTGTGTCGATAATATGTCTTTCATTGTCTAATTGATTAATGGGCTATATTAACATACTTGTACTTCGTAATTGTACCCAAGTATTATTATGTTTTACGGTATTCAATCTAGTCTATATAGTTACCTGCAAGTGCGCATAAGTTGCCAATCATGAGGAGCTCTTCATAGCCTTCATAGAGGAGTGGATCGAACAGACCTTTTCTTATTGTATCCGATACTTTGTAACCCATCAACATAGCACCCCCAGTCTCGAAAATCGCTGCTATGAAACATGCCTATAAAGTAGAGTATCATAGTTTAATTGGGAACAATTAGCAATGACATGTTTTTATTCTACCGTTTCCTTCAGTTTGCCATATTTTAAAACAACTTAGAAAGATCTTCCAAAATTTGTGAAAATAATGTGCTGCTATGTTTACACTATTTGAAACTAACAAAGATGACTCCATATTATAATACACCTGCCTCACCACTTTAGTAGATTCCATTATTTTTAACATACTTACTTGATATAGTGTGAGCACTTTTGCTCCTACAGATGTACCGAATGAGTTAGCAACATCATTGGCACCAAGAGCGACACCAAGAATAAATGAAATGATGAAAGCGAGCACTACGATCCAGATAACATCTTCCTTGTCAAAGGGAAACGGTGGTGGTGTGGTACCTACGAACACGAATAAATCATCGACCAACCACATATTGGCATCTGTGGTTCCTACAATGGTGAGCGAGAAAATGTCCTAAGTTCAATTTCAGGTAATTATTGATGATAATGAACGAATGTTTACAGTTATCCAGCAGCTGAAAACTTGAAATCAACACATTTTGGAACATTTATCAATCTAACGCTATCAAAGCTCCCGGCAAATGCTATACAGAACCGCTGACAGGATTGACCGCTAAGGATTTCCTTGATGGCCCTGTCCCGTCTTCATGATATATGAGATATTTGATTGGTATAAAACAACTTACCTGGACAAATTTTGTATATGCGAATCCGTATGTTGTTGTTCTTACTATTATGTTATTTAATGCACAAGTTCATTGGCCCACATCGGGGCCCGCATTCATATCTCATAATAGATATGGTTTTCGATTCAAAAGTCCATTCGATTCAAAGGTCCTATGTTTTGATAATTATCATAATCATTTGCAATGTACAGCCTGGTCGCGACTATTAATAGCGATTAACTGTATAAAAGATAACAAAATATAATATTATTAACCCTGGAACTACTGAGCCATATGTTGCCCGGCCGGGATATGTTAGGGGCGCACCATTAGATTTCAGGGGGGGCATGGGAGTTTTTGAAAAAAAAACTTTGCCCACTAGTGAGAAAAAAAAAAAAACTTTGCCCACTAGTGAGAAAAAAAAAAAATTTTTGCCTCACTGATGAGTAAAAAAAAAAAAATTTCACCCACCCAACTTTGTATTAAAATGTACATTAAAATTGAAAAAAAATAACTTCGCCGCCGAAGGCGGCGAAAAAAAAAAATTCGGTGCTCTTGGAGGCGAAAAAAAAAAATTCCGCCGCCTTCGGCGGCGAAAAAAAAATTCTACCTGACCCAAACTCCCATGCCCCCCCCCTGAGAATCTAATGGTGCGTCCCTTATAACACTGATTATTAAGAAGGGGTGGTTGTTGCAACTCTCCTAATTTTCAATTATATGCACCATTATATTAAGTACCAATGCACTCTAAAATTCTAAACGGTTAATGTGTTACGTTTGTTTTACAATGGATCAAGTGATTGTTTTCACTTATGCAGTTGTAAATTGGCGCTTATATGTTTTATACGGTGTCATGCAAGGACATGACTTCGGTTCAAATTCTGCAACGGATGTGTTGATTAGCAAATGGATATGACCCAAAGTTTTTGTTTGTGTTTGTCTCGATCCCAGCCGGTCTCATGTCTGTGTTCCTCGTCGCTAAACAAACCTTTTTTGGTGACGAAAGAGCACAAATCGGCTGAGACCGAGACTATGTACGTATGTTATCACTGACGCGAGTCCGAGTCGGGCGTAGCCCAACGAGTGTGATACGCACTTTACATTGGTTACAAACGATACCAACTTTTACCCACTCATTAGCACTCTAAGGGGTGGTGCAATAATTATGTGTACCCCGGGGTGGTGAATTATAGGGGGGGGGGCAAAGATTTTTTGGCAGGCCAAAGGGGGGGGCAAGCATTTTTGGCAGGTCGAAAGGGGGGGCAAGCAATTTTTAGCAGGTCGAAAGGGGGGGCAAGCAATTTTGGCACAGATATTTTGGGCACCGTTTCTATATTACCCCCTAAAAGGCGTAGGAAAACAATACGAACACGTTCAAATATGCAAAATTACCTGCTCGCTGCGCTCGCATTGTACAGTATGATAAGACAATTTAAGGTTTTAAATTCGGGTTCCCAAAAATCTTGCATGTGTAAGGGGGGGGGGGGGCAAAGGTTTTTTGGCACATCGAAAGGGGGGGGCAAAGATGTTTTGGCACATCGAAAGGGGGGGCAAAGATTTTTGGCACGGCCAAAGGGGGGCCAAGCGATTTTTGGCAGACCATTTTGAGAATTCACCACCCCAGGGGTACACATAATTATTGCACCACCCCCTAATGGTTGTCTTGAAAAACATATCATTATTAATGGCTGGTCTGTGTGCGTGCTTCCTCTCGTGTGTTCCCAACGATTATCATCAATTACGTTATGCCTTAAGGGATCTAAAATGAGCGTTTATTGCGTTTCGACAGTATTTTTTGTGGGACATGAGAGCACCTCAGACCTATCGAATTGCATTCTGAATACGAAGCATGTTTTTCTGATATCAAATAATTTTCATTTTTTGAAAATCACAATATGATACAAATTTTACGACAAATTATAAAAATTTGATATTTTTCAAATTTTGATATATAACAGTCCTCGAAGTAAATTATATAAATCTAATGACATATTCTTAAAGTGTATGTAGCAGGGAGGAAAAGCCGACGGTCAATTGAAAATTTTGACCTTTCATATTGAAGATATGGATTTTTTTCCCAAAAAGACCTAATTTTTTTGGTGTTTTGGGAAAAAAATCCATATCTTCAATACGAAAGTCAAAATTTTCAATTGATCGTCGGCTTTTATCCCACCTATATACACTTTAAGTATAAATCATCAGATTTATAAAGTTTACTTCAAGTACTGTTAAATATCAAAAATATCAATTTTAATGATTTGCCATAAAATGTGTATTAAATTGCGAATTTCAAAAATCAAAATTATTTGATATCAGAATGACATTCTTCGTATTCAGAATGCAATTCGATATGTCTGATGTACTCTAATGTCCCACAATAAATACTGTCCAAACGTTCATACCCCAGCCCTTAAAAAGACAAGTGAAAAACAGAGTGATTCAAAGATAATAACAATAATTATAGTCATCGCTGTGTGTGCCCTCTTGTATGCTCCCTCTCGTATGCTCCCAACAATTATCACTGGAGTGGATGTTATGCCTTGAAAGACATAACATCATTTGATGGGTGAGAGTGAAAAACAAACAATATTACAAAGATAATTACACACTTAAACACCGATCAAAATATAATTATAGCCTGTGATATGATCGCTGTGTGCTGCCTGTTGTGATCCTGCCTGGGTGCTGTGCTGCATGTGATACAACACCAGTATGCTCCCTTAAAGTTCCCTCCCATAATGGTGTAATTATTTATTATTTGGTAATGGGAAACTATTGGTGGTACTCAAAGTGTGCAATACAAGTTCTGTATTATGGGTAGCTATGGATCTCCTCTATCCAAGTACAAAAAGTACAAACATTCCCCACATAATATCGTCAGTGGCTCCGGAACCGCCGGGGACCTGAGGGGGGCCAGCCCCCCTCAATAATTTGGTGGGGCCCAAGTACCCTAGAGCCCCCCCCAATAATCTGAGGTAAAATTCATAATTTTAGGGTAAATTCATAATTTTAGGGTAAAATTCATAAATTTTCAGGTAAAATTCATAATTTTAGGGTCAGATTCATAATTTTAAGGTAAAATTCATTATTTTAGGGTATAATACAAAATGTAAGGTACAATTCATGTAAAAATGTATGCATGTCAAAAGCTTACCCCCTCCCGCACCCACCCCCTTCAGCGTTTCGCGCCTCGGAGAAGGCCACAAATTTTGGGCCCCCCCAATATTCAAAATCTTCCGGAGCCTCTGATCGTTATGACGTCATAATGTGAGTGCAACCTTGCAAAATTGGCAAATTCTGGCTATGTACACAATAGGCAAAATTGATATTCGGCTTAAAATTCTACGAATTTGCTAGTTTCACTAAATTTTCTCCTAACCATAAAAGGAAATAATTTTACAAAAAATGAAAATCATGGACTTTGCTATAGAAACCTATGGTGGGCCTCCCCCCCCTCCCTTCTATGGTCATTTTTGATGGCTGGTCCTAGCCCCGGGTAGGTGTTGGGGTAAAAATGTAAATATTTGGGCGTAAACACCCCTCGTAGTTCTAGGGTTAAAAAAAAAAAGATCGGAATGTCGGATCTGTTGTCCGCATATATTTGTTTGTAAGGATAATGAACTATTGAACCCTTCAGACTCAGGAATGAAATAATACTGATATAATACCATTTTGTAACAGTGTAAAATGTTGAGGGCAATCGACCATTTTCATAATATTATTATTTACAAAAATAAGGAATAGAAACACCGTTTGGTGTCATTCGGATTTCGATCTCATTTCGAACTCAGATTTCGGATTCCGACACTTTTTCTAAACGGCCATAGCCGAGTTATGCCGATCCATTCAGATCTGGAAATAACTACAACCCTGGACAAAAGGGTTGGAATGAAATTAGTACGGTATTGCAAATGAGCCCCGTTCCCCCGATCAATGTTGAATCCTGACATTTTGTTCATGTGCGCTCAGTAGTACCCAACATTGATTGGTGGGGCAGGGGGAGGTATTGAGGGTGAGGGTAATGTTTAGACTTGACACTCAAGAAAGTGCCATTTCATCACTCTAGCAATAACGAAAATATGGCCATTACAAGGTGCACATTCTATTTTTCATTCCAACCTATTTTGTCTAGCATTGTAGTTTGGAACAATGGGAATGCAAAACGATACGATCTCAACCAACTGTTAGGAGGCCGTGGGGCGATTCTGAAAGGGAAACATTTTTACAAAAATGGGCAAAATATGGCAGAAAAGGCCTAAAAACGTAAAAAATATCATGGCGGCCAGCATCCAACAGGGGAGGGTGCTCCATAGGGGCTACCGTCAATGCACCTCCCTGTTCACTTCCAATACCTTCCCCCCCCCCTCCTCCCTACCCCCTCTCTTACCAGGAAGAACCTATGAAATGTTATATTTTAAAATGTTATACACCTGCTTTACTCTTTCAGAACTATTGTACACTGCTTGCTCAAGTAAAATCAGGTCATTTTTACGGAAACTTAATCCCCTTGAAGTGGAAGTCACGACAAAACTTCGTTTCGCAAACTGATTTGGTGTACGTGATGAGCACACACAAATCTATATACCAAGCGTGACGTTTGGAACAAAAATTTATTTTAATCTAATTCATTCAGTTATTTTCAGCAATATGTGGCGTGTTTTTTACCCAAACCAAATTAGATATCCAATAATTGGTCTATTAACTAGAAAATACATAAAATGTAATTATGTTGTCTATGAGGAAATATTCAAAACTATTGTTCTTGAATCGCCATTTTTTCATCATGATTCACGGGAAACTATAGATTTCCGTGTTGACTTCGACTTCGAGCGACTTTAATGGCATAGTGGTTTTGGATAAATAATCCTCCACATTGTGAGCAGATATCTTGGGAATTCATCATCTACATTGTCGGGAGGGCGAGTTAGCGCAGCGGTAATTCCCTCGCTTTGCACCACTGAGGTCCCGGGATCAAGCCCCGGCGCGGCCCAAGGACTCATGTGCACTTGGTTTATCCCGATTCCATGCTTGCTCTCGCAGGTTTTCTCCGGGATCTCCGGTTTCCTCCTGTATGGCAAAAATCGGTGATTAGTTGTTTGGGTTTCAAAAACTTCCTTCACCCAATGGAATTTGGGGAGCTGCACAGATAATTGGCGGATGTTACAATCTAAATGCGGATATGTGTGCGCCGTTCGGCAGCAACCTAGTTGATGCGATCTGATTGTGATGATTCACCATTGCAGCGAAATTACAGCGCTTTGAGTCCTCTAAGATCTGGAGAAAGGCGCTTTATAAATCCAAAATGTATTTTTATTTATTTACTGCTTCCCATTGTCATTCGCCCAAAATCTTCAAGCTGTGGCTACACGCTACCTCAAGGGGTGGGCCGGCCTACCGAAATGCGACAACCCCTTTATTCTCTACAGAAAGAGAGATAACAAGGGCCTCCAACTGAAAGCTTTAACAACGCATTCAAAATGTATGCAGTTGGTGTACTACCACATCATGAATACTCTGAGGAGGCACAGTTCATCTATGGTCACATAGAGCAAAAACAGAGAGGAAAGAAACAGTGGAATGGTGTGAAAGAGCTGCATGAAAGAGATAGACATCTTTTTATCAACGAGCTATGCAGAGGGGCCTGGGCTTTATCAAGGGTCAGAAACGCCAAGTCTAATGTCTAAACAAGGGCATAGGAGCACGCTATCATCCATTACCAAAGATGTCTCAGAAGAGCACCTACTTGTCTCCTTATATGGAATGGAAAAACAAGGTCACTTCCTCGGATGGGAAATAGCCATGCACATGGACACAACATGGAATAGGCTCCTCTACTGCTGGTCACCTGAGATGCTGAAATTTTACCTCAACTCAATTCAAGACACACTACCCTCACCTGGAACAAACACCCACTAGGTCGGTATACTCTCTGTGGCTACAACTGCTGCACAATGCTGCACATATTCAACTGCTGCCAGTACTCTCTTAGAACAAGCCGTTACAACATGACATGTCATGACATGGTACTCCGAGAGTCCACCAACTACAATCTTAGAAATCATTGTTCGAACACTTTTAAGGTCTTATTGCAAATGGTCCCCCTTCTACCCCCGTACAATGTTGGCATGCCCAATATGCTCATCTTCACCATATCTTCTCCAAACATTGTTTGGTGGGGAAAGGGGAGGGGACATGCTTAAGATGAACATTGAGACAACACTATTATAATTCTTAGTTTGCAGTGACTCATATAGCGCGCGCTATATACTAAGAAGAACATGGGAATTACAGTGGGTGTTCGAACACATTTTTTCCGGAATTGTAGTTCTTGCTGATCAACAGAATGTCACCGGCATTTCGTTTAGAACTGAGACTGGAACGAAGTACAGAAATGCAGCATGACACAGTAATGTGGACTGGCAAGTAATGTGGGATGAAGACAAATGCCCAGCTCTGTTCCATCCAGATATCAGAAAGAAAATAGAGATCTAATCCAGGAAGGACAAGCTGCAGGATGGGAACTGAAATACTTCCCTGTAGAGGTGGGATCAAGAGGATTCACAAACAACACATTTCGAACCTGCTTTAAGTTCTTTGGCCTCACAAACATAGAAACCAAAAAGGCACTGGATACTGTGGTGAGAACAGCATTAAGAGCAACATACAATCTATGGCTTGCACGCAACAACAGACACTTTCTAAACTGGGAATTGGTGAATCGTCCGTATATACCACCACTCGACCTACCTGAAGTTGAACAAATGACTAAGCTTTACATCCCTACATAGGACCAGGATCATGTGATCAGCCTAACCTCTGATGGAACTTACACATATCAAGATGTTCCAGCAGTGCAAGTCTTGCCCTGCAGATCCATGACAAAGGGTTTGCTTGGTATACTAAGGGGTGATGATTTGGCACGTTGGTTTCAACACCTTATACGAACAGTTCTTGGACTGCAAGAAGGGAGTAGCCACTACTGCAATGTGATTCCCTGATGTCAACAGGTGCTGCACTTGAGAGTGAGGGTTCCCGGGACCAAAGCGCTCAACCCACCACCGCCCGTCCCCAGTCGGGGGCAGTGCAGCAGAATGTTAGATTGATGGAATAGGATTTATAATATGTCTACATGAGCTTGATACAGCAAACAACAACTTGCTTCATATGTACACGTCCTTAAAAATGTCGATCAAGCCAGGAAGCAGCCACTCTAGACGTTAAAGTTTGTGGTTTTGAACTGCATTTCGCAAACTCTCTATTATCTGAAACGTAACACTACAGCCTGTCTCAAAAGAATTGTGCAAGTGGAAAGCGCCATCAATGGCAATTAGAGAACACTATTGTGACATGATGATTACATCAACGTCAAGGGAGCAGTCCTAACTTTCAAATACCGTTTGTTTCATTCATTTTGGTTTCGACAATCCAGAGATCTGCTTCACTAAACACAAATGTATGAAAACCCTTTTGTGCCACTTTTTAGAAAGTTGAAGAGAATGTTATTATATCGAAATACAGGGTGTCCCCAAACAAAAAAGAGGCCTCTCATTGCACCCTCTTTTTCTCCTATTTCAGAAAAGTTGATCAAGTATATGTTGGTATGTAAAGAAGCCTTTACCCGTTAGATTTAATAAACCGAAACAATTATTTCATCGGCTCATAACTTCTAAAGATATGCCCTTTTAAAGAAATGTACCCGTTTTTCACTCTGTCCACGGAGGAGGTTTGGCTACTTCAAAGATTGAAAAGTGCATATACCATGCATGAATATAAAACATTCCTCGATGATAACTTAATAAAATAACAACTTTATTTTAGGGAATGGGCTTTACCGGTGGGCTTATGGGTTATGGATTTTGTTAAGTGTCATTAATTTGGGGAAATTGATGTGGGATGGGACTTCTTTTACTATACTTGCAATTACTTATGTTTTTCTCGGTTATTTTATGCCTTTTTGTTTTATTATGTTTCTTACTTTCTTACTTTATTGTTTCTTGCTTTCTTTTTATTGACAACATAAGTCGATTTCTCTTTTTGGAAAAAAAAGTAGCCCTGAAAAGGGCTGTTTAGTTTATCTTTGGTTCTTTTGAAGTGAGTTTACTGTGCTGCTTTGCCCTCTACATGGTTGCCTCCTTGACGAATACAGGTTTCAGCCCTGGTCCTCATTGCATTAATTGCGTTGAGTACCAACCTTGTGCGCCGGATACTTGCGAATATAGCAGTAATACGTTTGCAAAGATCTTGGATTTTGCCACAAATGAAGAAATCAATAGGTGTGAGGTCTGGTGATCTTGCAGACCACTCCACAGCATGACCCATCCCAACCACTCTGTTTGCTATCCGTGGACAGAGTGAAAAACGGGTACTTTAAAAGGGCATATCTTCAAAAGTTGTGAGCCGATTGAAATAATTGTTTTGGTTTATTAAAGCTAATAATTAAAGGTTTCTTTACATACCAAAATTTATTTGATCAACTTTTCAAAAATAGGCGAAAAAGAGGGCGCAATGAGGGGCCTCTTTTTGGGGGCACCCTGTACAACATAGTGTGCAATATTTGTTCGTCTTTTAACATATCTTTAGTGACAAAGAACAGTATTTACCACGACAAAATCATTGACATGTTGGGCCTACATGGATTTAATTAGCAGAATGTGAAATATTTGTTTATCTGATAAGTGGAAAAAGAGAATCATCATACCTGTATTATGACAAAACAGTAAAAACAATTTTGTATTGTTGTATTCTTTTGATTTCACGAAGGAACACTTGATCAATTTAAAGCTATCATTGATTTACATGTACAGCCCTTTCGTTGTTAACTAAACATATCTCGAGATTAAAACAAGCAAATTGAACAGATCAAACGGCATTTGAGAGCTAAGACTGCGCTCTTGACGTTGGTGTAAGCATCCTGTTACAGCAGTATTTTCTAATTGCCAAAGAGGGGGCTGTTCACTTGAACAATTTCACTTTTTTAGGCTGTATAATTTTTTTGTTTTTTAATCTGAGTGCGAATTATTTATTTTTATTTAGGTGGTTCCAGACGCAACGTCGCAATAGTTGCAAAAAAGTAAGTTCCAGGATTAGATTTAATTCCAAAACTCTGTTTGAAACTACTGGATTAAAAAGACTAGTTTGCGTCTGACGTCGGGACGATTTGTCTAGGAGTGTCGTGATGAGTGAGTTTCTGAACACGGTGGTAACACAGCGTGCCCTATGGTTAATTTTGCACCTTAAAAATACAAACCGTCTCAAAAACAATTACTAACCAGTCAAGGGTTGAGGGGCGTTTGACTTCAGATGGAAAATAGTCTTTTTGATTATGTTTTAAATAAGGCTAAACATATGAAAGAAGTGACAATGGTCACACTATGCATCCCGTATAAGACCGCCATCTATGTTTACCTTTTTTTAATAGGTTTTGTTTTTTCAATAGTTGGCGCCTTGCTATCTCTTAAAGCATAAAAACAAGAGGTGAACTGGTATTGATTTTCCTCTTATTGTATGTGCGATGATTACGGATAATTTATCTTCCGATTTTCGACAAATTCCTCTTTTTGTATGTGGCATGTTTATGGATAATTTATCTTCCGATTTCTGACAAGCTTTGTCAAAAATAGCTCCACATTGTTGTCCCAATAAACTTTATAGCCAAAATATTTCAACATTCTTTGAAAAGAAATGTCCGAATGTTGAGCTTACTGACGTTTTATGTATCCTGTACTGCTGGACAATTGCGTTTTGCGTATCGTGATACTCCCGCAGACATGAAATTATACAGGGATAAATTGAAGTGGGAAATTGTTTCCAATCTTACAATTCAGTCAAGATTGGCCAAAACCGGGGCTTCGTACCCAGCAGGGAGCCTCTGCAGCCCGGCCGTTGATGCTCGTGCTTTGAGCTTGAAAAGTCTGCCTTTAAAAATCCGCCCCCCCTAAAAATCCTGGCTACAGGTCTGCGTATCTGTAACTTTTATCTATTTTGAACATTTTGAAGAAAGATTAATTTTTAAAATCATTCCAAAGGTTACACCCGATGCTGAACATCTCATTGCACTGTCTGTTCTTGACATTTTTGACAAATTAAATAAAAATTGTCGTACAAACTTTCATGTCAAAGACTTCAATATTAACCCTAGAACTACGAAGGGGTAGAAGTGGGGTTGTTGTACCCACAGGTTTTTCATCCGTAATAAGAAAAATACGCGTCTTCCGGCCAAATGACTTAAGCTAATCGTAGATCCTTTATCGCGCTCATTTTAGTGTATAACATTTTTACCCTACCACCTTACCCTCACCCGGGGGGTAAGAGAAATGACCAGGGGGCGGGGTGAGGCAGAAACGGAATGATTTGAGTCAGGTATACCAACTTAATGTGGTGAACAAGACAAAGACAAAGATAGAAACTAATAGGCTACAGTGTGTTAACCATGGAGGTGTAAATTGTCACTTCACTAGTAAAAATCCAAAATTAAAGGGACAGTAGACAAAGGTTAATACAACCGACGTTTCGAGCCGACAAACTGCTCTTCCTCAGTGACAAACAATAAAAATATATATACAGTAAATGTTGCAAGCAGGTAGCAAGTATAAGATTAGTCAATCAAATTACAGAAAATATTTAAACCAAGGTGGCAAACAAAATATCAAAACTACAGAGTCAAAAAGTAGCATCTCTACATTTCTTGCACAATAAAAAGAAACATAATCCGAAAGAATAATTGCGTCAAATCGCCGACCCAATTCAGGTATCAACAGGGGGCGTACCACTAAAGAACGCTCCCATTGAAAATGTACAATAAAATTACGTAAATTATATATAGGTCGGGTAAAACAGGTACTGCAAACAAGTTGATGTCCGCCGGTGAACAAGATCATTAGCCATGATTGTTATGATTAAGTAATATTTAAAAAATATTAAATTGATCAATGCAATGTTCATGTTCAGAGAGGATATTTGAATAGTATAATCTTGATCAAACAGTTGGCTCCCCAAAATAATGTGCGGTTATGGAAAAGATTTTGGTGCAGCATGCAGGCTGCAATAATGTGAAACACTCTTCGTGTGCATGTTGTTGTTTTTTGTTTGTTCTTTTAGTTTTCTTAGTTTTAGGTGAGTATTACGATTAAACTTCAATCTTGCATCGGTTAGCCTATTGCAAATAATACAATATAATCAAATTAATTGGTACCCATCAAATACCAATGTTTAATGGAAAGTGTGGTTCCTATAAATTCCATAAGAATCATTAGATCCACTTGAAATGTCCAGATGTTATTTTTTAGGATTCTTTAAATGAAAATATAGATCAGGTAGATGCAATGTCCATAAACATGTTAAACTGAATTCACAGATATAAACATAATAAATTGATTTGCAATTCCATAATATAAAACAAATGCTAACATGTCATGCATGTGGCCAATGAGGCCCCTATTATGGTTTGGGGTTCCCAGTTGTTTCTGTTAACGGTCAATGGAGGCTAGAACCCATGATCTTATAATAAAGCATGTATCCCCCGGGTATTTTCTAAAATAATCCTATTATTATTAGTAGTAGTATTATCTGCAATCTCTCTTTTTCTTTTTTTCCTTCTTCTTTTTTTTTCTTCTTTTTTTGAATAAAAGTTTTGTAATTATACAATGCATGCGTGTATTAAAACATGGTTTCCAAGATATCTGTAGGATAAACCGGATATACCAGCATATTTGGGACGGTATGTTGTAAATATCCTAACAAAGCACCGCTCAGCAACATGGTAACGGGTAGTGTAATTACCCATGCGCTAAAATACCACTGTATAAGCACCAATCAACCGCTCCTCTTGTACGTACAAATCCCGTTGTGCACACAGACCCAACTTGTCAGTGGGTAGTACTGATTGGTATACCAAAATTAAAGGAAATCAGGACTGTTTGAGATCAATTTTTCAATATATCGCACTGCACTAGTACATTCACGCGGTAGCTCTGCATTACCATAGATGTCAAAAAACAGGGATAAAGCCAATCATTTACCTTAATTTTGTCATAGAGGTACACAATTCTCAACTTCTGATATGTCAATATGTGTACACAAGAAAACAAAGTCAAAGACATTTGATATATAAATAAACGTTTTATTCGCTTAGCTGCACAAAGTTCAATTGCAATCGCTTTAGAATATTTTTATTGCAGACCACAACCATTAATGATGAATTATTACACCTAATGAAAACAGGTGAGTTATTTATAGTAACAAAGAAACATTTGCAATATAAGTATAAAACATAATAATATTTACATTAATTACATAACTTGGATACCCTGACACACAAACAAACAAACAAACAAACAAACAAACAAACAAACAAACAAACACACATACATACTTAATTTAATTAAGTATAAGTTAATTTACATGAGTTTCGACCACAGTATACTTCAATGAATAACGGATCATTCTACAGCGGGTGCATTGGGTAAGAGGTTGTGGGTGGAGAGTTTGAACGCCAGTGTGCGCTTTTTAGATTTGTCTTTTCCTTAATCCAATGTAGGAAAGCATATCTAAGTGCGAATTATTTATTTTTATTTAGGTGGTTCCAGACGCAACGTCGCAATAGTTGCAAAAAAGTAAGTTCCAGGATTAGATTTAATTCCAAAACTCTGTTTGAAACTACTGGATGACTAAGAACATTCACTCATTTGCGAAGTATTATATATTTGTAATACTGGGGTTTGTAGCAAAGACTAGTCGACTGAGAAACGGATATTGGTACATATTGTCAAAGAAGTTTAACATTCCACGATTCCAACACTTGATACCTCGTGCCTGACGGGTGATGGCGGGAGAGGGAAGGGTGAAAATTAAATAAAAAAAGACAAAGAAATATACTTTGATCTTAGACTATTCCTGTTTCAATACGCACACTTTCGGTAAACACCTTGATTTTCAAGCAAATGAACCAAATGTGCATCACCGTTCACGTATGAAACTGACCGTTTTAGCGCGCTGTGGCGGCTGCGACGAACTAATGCTCACTGCGGATTTGTTCTTTGCAACCACTGCCCTAACAAAAGGTTTAGGCACGCCAATGATCATTCCACATAACGTAAAAGGGGATAAAGTTTTATATCAGCCATTGGTAATCTTAAAATAAGTCCAAATTTTGTGGCCCGTATAATGGTTTGGAGTTCCCGGTTTTTGTACAGAATGAGTCTAAAAAGTGCAATATGGCAAAGGATTGATATTTACAAACCTTCCCATTGTTGAAAGTTTCGATAAATGCCACACCTTTGGTGAAAAAATGAAGTGAATTGCAGCTCTTGTTTAATTTTACGAGTCTTTTCACCATGTTCACTACGCTGTCCAATACAATTTGTTGAATGAGAGCACACAATGCGCGTTTTAGACACCAGATCTGAAGCTAAAAAATTAAGATTGGTTTTTGCGTTCTCTAAATTCTCTTTTTGTGGTTTATTGGATATTTTGTACTCCACTCCACTTTAATTTTCACGCATTTTCTTTCAACATTTGAAAAACCCGCCCACAAATTGATGTGTATCTTTCATAGAGAATGAACATCTTTAGAGGTAAATATGACAATAACAGCAAATAATGTAATGTTAGTGACAATTACACTTTGGCTGCTCCATTCTTATTCAATGCCAATGAGGGTGAAAAAATGGTATTAAAGTGTGCTTAAATTTAGAATTTAGATGTCTAGTGGACAAACATTAAAATTTGGTACCGGTGTAATATCGATGTCATAAAAACAGAACAGTAAATGCTAATTACTAATAATTGTGGTTAATGGAATCTAGAACACATTCTCTTGTAATAAAGCATGTAATTTCCTAGGTATTTTCTGAAATAACCCCTGATATAAAAGTATCCGTCGTCGCCTCTCTCTTTTTAAATACAAAGCTATGTACATAAGTCTTGTTATTGCAATGCTAAAACATGGTTTCCAAGATATCTGTAGGATAAACCGGATATACCAGCATATTTGGGACGGTATGTTGTAAAAATCCAAACAAAGCACCGCTCAGCAACATGGTAATGGGTAGTGTAATTACCCATGCGCTGAAGATACCACTGAATAAGCGCCAATCAACTGCTCGTCTTGTGCGTACAAATCCCGTTGCGCAGACAGATCCAACTTGGCAGTGGGTCGTACTGATTGGTATACCGAGGTTGGAGGCGATCAGGACTGTTGTTGCTGAACCAAGTTCAATAGCAAAACCACTGCAAATGGAATACAAACCAACATACTTATTATTGTCCCGGATTATTGTGTAATCTCAGTAATCTGATTTGTGGTCATAAATGCGTCTGCTCGCAAGCCAGTTTATTTAGAACTTGAACGGGTATTTAACTTTAATTGAACATCGAGAAATTCGCGAACAAAAGAGAGCCTAATGTATTATTATTATTATTATTATTATTATTATTATTATTATTATTATTATTATTATTATTTTTAAATAATTTTATAGATTGATCACGTTTACATTATTGTTTGTCTGCATATAGTTTACTTTATGTATCGAAGAATGAGTTAACGTTAGCAGCTAGGGAGAAGACATTTTGTAAATAAAATGGTATCATTCATTGGGCACATACTGTTTAATAAATGTTTAACAAATAATGCATACGCTTACTTTGAAGGTGTCATTGGTGTTAAATCTTCTCCCACAGTCTGAATCACACGTCGGCCAAGAAGAAATAGACCGACTGAAATGCCAGCAGCACCGTAGAATAAAAGCCAAAATGGCGTTAGTTGTTCTTGACTGACTTCACCGGTAGTAACGATAAGCCAAAGACTAATAAGAGGACCAATGCAGTTACTGTCAAATTAAAACAAAACAAGATGAACATTATTAGGTCGCAAAAGTGAGAAAATAACGTAGTCTTTGCATTATGATTGGATCATCAAAATAATTGAACTATTGGCAGTAATCGTAATCACATGTCCTTGTTGATCTTCAAGCTTTAAAGTTTACATTCTAAGTTTGATGATTTTAATTTTCTTTGGTTTCATGACTTTACGTGCCTTTTCACAGTTTTTATTTCTCCAGGTATCAAAACGTTGCATCACATAAAGGTTACTTTTAGTGACAATGCTTGAGCTCAGAAAAGAAAGATTTCACATTGTCTAAGGTCATCTCAGTTTGTGGGTTGGTTGTTTCTGAGTGGATTACTTATGCCTGGTATTAATCTCATATCGTTTTTCATGTTGTGTATATATTTTCAATGCTTCATACCTGACATCATTTCCTCCATGTGTAAAAGCTGCGAAGCAAGCTGACATGACTTGCATTGGAGCACATATTGCCCTTACATCAGGTGTGTCCTTCACGGCATCCCATTCCGCAGTACCTTTCTTGACCAGTTTGAAGCCTTGTGTTTTAGTGGTGCCATCAGCGTTGTCAGGATGAGATATAACTACGCCATTTTGCTTCTGCATGTTTTCGTAAGATGGTGGCAAATCTGAAATGATATTTGATCGTTTATTTCAATTTTCAAATCTACAACGATGGGTGTGAGATCAATTTAGAATTTTCTAAACTCTACAATTCGATAAAGAAGGGTAGACCAGTATTCATAGAATGTTCCTTTTGCTTGCTGGCAATGGCTTTATATAATGACCTGACGATTATTCCATTTGACAAACGGTAAGCGTTTGCAAACACCTGTCGGTAGCAATTGTCTTGATTTCACACATTTCAATTACATAAATCTGGTTCTCCAGTAGTCTGTAGCTTTGACATGTTTTGAATAACAAAACCGATTTTTTGATAAGAAACATTTTGGTAAAAGTTAACATATCGGATCTCCACTATCACTTGAGTAAAATGGTGATTTTCTCAACACAATGTTAGACACCTGACATCGGTAATAAGAGGCTGAGAAATAATTATGAGGAAACAGTTACTTGTTTCTCACCTTCAGTCAATTCTTTGGGGTCAGGACAAATAACGCTATTTGGATCGTCCGCTATCTTCTCCATCTCCTCTTTTGATTTGGTAGTAACTGTCCCATTTGCTGTAACTAAACATCGAAAAAAGAATACAAAATTTTACAACCACTAAGAATGATTGCTATACTGAGAACGTATCAATAGAGCTAATAATAGCACTGACATTGTAAACTCTTCAAATTCTCTTCATTACGTCGCACGTGCCTAAAATAATAAGTAGTATTTCACCACCCTTTCACCCTTTCACCCCCCCATTAACTCATTTGGTTAAACAGTATCTGTAGTATAGCCCATGTCAACATTCGACAAACAAATGCTTCAGACGAAGGTTACTTCCTAGGAACTACGTGACGGCATAATGCTATCTTTATAACCCATGTGGGTCACGTACTGTCTCTGGTCACCTTAGTGATACCTCGGGTAATACTCGAGTTGTGAAGTAAAAATGCATATTATGTTATGGCAGAGGTAACGTAATGTGATTTATGCTGATATAATAGTTGGTTTCTTATCCGACAAAAATACTTTGGTTTGGATTCAAAATGTTAATTACCTTCATTCATTTGGGTGTCATTTGAACTAACTCCTGCTTCCGCGTTTACCTCGGCTAAATCTGCTCTTATTTCTGCAAGAGAGAAAAGGTATTAGGTGGTAAAACGTTTTGACAATATACATCAACGTTTTGATAATACAGTCCTGGTAGTAGATGGTATGGTAGTATATAAATTAGTAGCTAGTAGGAGAAGGAAGACAAAAAGAAGAAGAGGATGAGAAGGAGGATTGAGAAGGGTCATGGTATTATTATTTAGCATGTTTGGGTTTGGTAAGATTGCGGTAAAACTTACTTTGAACTTTTTTCTTTGTGAAGGGAATGAGAATAAAGATGACAAGAAGTACAACGCCAACACCAACTCCAATCGCGATAGCAAACACTTCCCATAATTCATCGATAGCTTTGAAAACTGAAAAGAAAAATAGACAAAACTGAACATAACTATTTGTACAACATTTGAACCATGGTGTACGTTAGGCAAAAACAAGTTAATCACCCTAATACTTAGTTCACATAAGTGACATACAAGTAATAAACATTAAAACACTTACGTTCTGACGATCCGTAGAAAATTGAGAAGAGGTTTACAAAGAAAACGATGAAGTACCAAAAGGGTAAAGATAATAAACCATTCCTCAGTTGATTTTTCTGTGGAAGAAATAAATAGATGAAAAAAAAAACATTATAAAAGCGAATAATGTTATCATGTTGACCACATTGGTTTTAAACAATTTTTAACGTATGGTTTGAGGCTTTCTTATTTTTTGTCATTACGTCAGTGAATGCAATATTGTCTCGGTTTTATTGTGTATTGGTATATAAACGACTTTGTAGATGGTACAACTTGTAACAAAAATGCAAAAATAATGACAAGTGCTTTTTATCATTGAAAATACTACATATTCTCACATTAAATCATGACAATGGCTGCAATTTATCATTTTAAGACTATTACAAAAATCATGTCATTCTATAGTGGATCTAACTGATCAAGTAGTAACTCCTAATGTAAAAAGGTTTAGTGACCCTGAAAAGAGCCGTTCACTGAAGACTACCCCTTGTCGCCTATCTGCTGATGCAACTACAGAGAGTTTGCAAGAAATTAGGTTGAATTGTACCTCTTTGTGTGATTGTTAAATAAGTAGGCTGCCCCTTGCCTACGAGGTCAGTGATCATACGGACCGACGTCAGATGATGATTTGACCTTATTCAAATTTTTCCGATGGCGAACCCGCTAAATTGTTAAACCATCTCATTTGTTATGCAATTTACGCATGGTACGTATATTGCATTATGGGAAGGAATTTCGGCACGAATTGACCTACAGTCATAACATTAGAGAAACCCTAATCCGCGTGTTGTCATGTGTGTTTAAGACGTCCTTATTGTGTTTATTTGTTATACTTACCGCTTTAAGAACCGTGTAGTTAAGAATTGTGAAGATTACTGCTGAAATTGTCCCAGAAACGGCCGGAGAACAAAACCACGATAGAACTGCACAAAGCAAACACATGCCAGAGAGTCCACATTAACAAAACTCTTATCCACACCAATGTGTCAACATAATTATTCTATTACGGCGCTTTATATGAGACATCACTTCACACCAGGTGTATTATAAACTTACTACACTTAATGCTCAATAATCAAAATTGTTATGACTCTTGCACTTACTAATGAGAACAACGACTCGCCAGTTGACGCCTTCTCCACCGAATGCCACAAGATGGAACCCAAGAGATGCACCGACGATACTATGTGTAGCAGAGACGGGTATTCTAAATCCGGTGGCAATGAATAGCCAGATGCAAGAACCTAGAGAAAATAGGAATAGAATCGAAATCGATTTTTTAGATTTTGGTAAAGCATAGTCAACAGCTCATGTGATAAGCTTTGCGCCGAAATGACATGCAATTTAAAAAAACCAGTAATTATCACACTTTGATACCAGCCGGCAGCCTAGATGATTCGTCACTTGGAAAGCCGACTAACAGTTTACGGGCAATACATGGTTTTTTTTCGCTTTTTGTTGCGATACGGATAAAATATATACATATGACAATCGCCCCTGTGGCTCGGTTCAAGTTTTTTGTTTGTATATTACATGGATAGTTTTTGTAACGGGTTTTGTAACTCCTATTGCGTAGGGTCCACTGAAGTCCAAGGATGCGTGAAACATCCCCATAATGATAAATGGTTCATAGTATTATTTGGTGTAATTACTGGCCTTCTGTTAAACTCAGATTTGGTGACAAACGGAATAAATTACGCCTTACGAAGAGCTTTGTAATTACAATGAGGCAAAGACTCGAATAGTCTCGGTCCCAACCGGTTTGTGTTCCTCCGTCACTAAGCAAGCCTTTGTTTAGTGACGAAGGAGCACAAACCGGCTGGGACCGAGACTAAAGACTCGAACAGAGCCACTGTACAGACCTCTGACAAACCATGACCAAAACAGATGCTTTGAAGCAATATAATTCCACAAGTCACCATTTTTACATGAACCTGTACTTGACCGTTGCCATGAATTTTATTAGCATCATATCACTTGTGTAACACGTACATGGCATGTGTGCATCAAGAAAACATACAAGATGGTTAAATAACATGTCTTTAATAAAGACAAGTTATAATAGCTATCTTGCGTTTCGGTACGAGGTTCTTCGTTTGTTTTAATGCAATATAAACTAAATTCAGAAAGAACTGAAGCTCTACTTT
Organism: Amphiura filiformis; assembly: GCF_039555335.1. Classification (NCBI taxonomy): domain Eukaryota; kingdom Metazoa; phylum Echinodermata; class Ophiuroidea; order Amphilepidida; family Amphiuridae; genus Amphiura; species Amphiura filiformis. The sequence continues at coordinate 78,021,898 of NC_092631.1, forward strand.
TGCCCGGTTTTTGCGACTTGAAATATTTCTTGAATGACCATTGTACTATCAATAATACGCATATCCTGGGTTTTTCTACCAGATGTCGATTTGTCCCGACATTCCTTCCCACAAAGCGTTTTGCATAACAAAGGTGGTAACCTATGTCCTGTATCTATTCAGTGTTCAGTGCAATATGCCTACCTTGTGGGAAGAAATTTCTGACTTCCGGTAGAGAACCCGGGATATGCGTATTGCCAATCTATATTACTTTGAATTGAGCATTTCAACTTACCAGCCAGAGCACACAAATTGCCAATCATAAGTAACTCTTCAAATCCTTGGTATAAAGAAGGATCAAACAAGCCTTTCCTTATAGTGTCCGATACTTTATAACCGAGAAGCAAGGCTCCCAAAGTTTCAAAGAGTGCTGCCACAAAACATGCCTGTACAGAAAATTACATGGAACGTTATGAGCTTTTATGTTTTTGCTATACATGTACACGACTTTGGTACAGGATTCACAAGAAATAAAATCCCCTGAGAAATGTTTCTTTAAACTTAAAGTTAGGAAAACAAGACTGTCCCGTTGTGCATCAGAAGAGCGTGTTTTTTATTTCATTTATCATGTTCACCGATGATCGGTTTCACTGAGAAATACTACTTTTTGTGGAGTTTTGTGGAGAGTACTTTCCTTCAAATTGCGTTTGATCAATGTGTTTAGCCAATGATGCCTTGCTCCGTTACTACAGTAACCAGGAATTAAAAAAGTTCAAACTGTGGATCATGGGCTACAATATAGCCTACATTGGCTGATATTTTGGTGACTTTTAAATATTAATGAACCCAAACGATCCTCCTCCACCCATCTTTTAAATCATTAGCGCCAATCCGGCTTGAAATGGGGGGGCAATCGGCCTGAATTGTCAAAAGTGGCGAAAAAGAACAAGAAATGGGTCATTTTGCCGAAAGGTGGAGCCCCCCGGCCCCCGGGATTGACGCCACTAACATATCAACAAGTAATAAAACAATACATTACCTGGTAGAGTGTGAGCACTTTTGCTCCTACAGATGTACCGAATGAGTTAGCAACATCATTGGCACCAAGAGCGATACCAAGAATAAATGAGATGATGAAACACAACACTACGATCCAGATGACATCTTCCTTGTCAAAGGGGAATGGTATGGGTGTGGTACCAAACGTAACCAAGGCATCCAACATTTTGACTGTGAGTGTTATCTGCTGAAATAACTGTGGATAAATACGAAACATAAACATGGCATTAATGATAACAATCAAAAATCAATTTAGAGTCACTTGCAAGAAAATTATCAAAAAATGCACATGATGGCCAAAATTAATACATCGACTTACCAAAAAAGTCCTTTAGAAGGGTAATTCTCAGAGAGGTATTCCAACTGAAATTAAGTTACGCCAACCGGCCAACTTTATACAAACCTTATCGGCAGATATTATCGAAACTGGACGATTCCATTTTGTGTCTGGTGGACTTTGAGTTGAGTGGCCTCACTCTAAAATGTATAATCAGAATATGATGTTATTAACCTTAAGGTTGGTCATAACCCTGGAATTATGGAAGTTTTTGGTCCTCATAATTGCTAAATTGTTGGTAAAGAATGGCAAATGACAAATCCATCTGTGAGGTCAAATTTGTTCAAATATGCTCAGTGTTGGAGAAAATCCCCCAAACGGGTTTTTTGGCATAATTTTTTTCGAGAAAAGTAACAAAATTATTCATTTTTAAAAACTAGATATAAATATCTAAGCCCCACTTTTTGTTATTCTTTTTTTATTAACTGTGAGACATTTTCACCAAAAATTACTGAAAAATGTTTGCCCAAATTTAAAATATTTTTGGTAAAGTTGATCAAAATATAACAAAAAGTCCCAGATATTTACATCTAGTTTTTAAAAATTAATATGTTTTACTCATAATTTTTTTTATTACGTTTCCCGAAAAAACTTTGGGTCAAAAAGCCAGTTTGGGGAGATTTCCTCCAAAACTGAGCATTTTTGCCCAAATTTGACCTCACAGATGGATTTGTCAAGTCTTTGCCATTCTAAATGTTTGTACTTTTATATACTTTAGACCAACAATTTATCAGTTATGATGGCCCAACAGTTTCCATAATTCCAGGGTTAAGACCAACCTTAAGTGTACAAAAAATTAATTTCTGACATTTTGTTTGACACGTTTCCGAGTACAGTTTGATCGAATAAATGACTACCAGAAAATGTTATCGTTTTTCCATCTTGTAACTAATTTATTTGTTTCTTTTAAACCTTTACACACACACATTTAAAATTGACAAAGTCTAAAATAAATTTAGTGTAAGCCAATAACTATTGAAATGATTAAACCAAAAGTAACAACACCAGAGGAACAAACGTTTTTGAGTTTTACCTGAATCAGAACCAGTCTAGACACTTACCATCCCTATCTTATAAAATGGACTGTTCCAATAGAGTTGAAGAGGGCAGTATGTAGACAAGGAATTTTATGAAATTATCTCATCAATTACTCAAAGTAATCAGTTTATCTTATTTGATCAACACTGTTAATAAGCCATGTGAAGATATGGCTGGAAATATCAGATTCCCTTTGTAAGCACGTGTAGCAATTCTGTCAAATTTTCAAGTGCCATGAATCCCGGGCATGAATCTTGTCCGTAAAGTTCAAGTGACAGTCTAAAATGATACAACCCAGTCTAATCACGTAATGCTAATAATGGCGAGACATAAAGAAATGTAAAGATGTGAAAAGGTCGGGGAAAAGGTCGGGTCTTGATACCGGAGATGGAGTGCGTCATTTTAATGATAAATTTAACACTTCGTGTATAAATGGCAGTTTTTTATATGTTTGGCATACTGCAGTTACTGTCCGTTTTCCTATACACAATACACAGTGTTCTCACCATTGACGCGTGACCTCTACAAATAGTGTATCTTAGAAGTATAGGATTTTGCCTAGTTAACGTCACTGTGTGAAAAATAACCGGCCAATATTTGAAGTATTCTCTGAAATTCTAGAAAATATAGTTTTGTAACCTGTCCTAAATTTTTAGCTAATTTAGGTGTTTGGAAATATTCGCACTTTGGTGTTTTAGTGTATGTTATAGGTAATAGGATATTGCATAGTTAACGTCACTGTGTGAAAAATAACCGGCCAATATTTAAAGCATTCTCTTAGGGTTAGGGTTAGGGTTAGGGTTGTAGCGAATTGCGGCCCATTGTGGTTGTAGAAAATAAATACGCTGCCCGGATGCTTCCGCGGACACTATCTAGTTTGGTTCACTTCAAGTTCGGTAGTGACGCAGTAACAAGTTCATTGCTGGTCGAAGTATCTAATCTCGCGCGTAAATTTTAGCTAATCGCACAGAGCGTTACCGCATTTACGTCACTATCGAACTTGAAATGAACCAAAGTACATACAAAGTGAAAAACCTGTGCAGTAATTTTACGGAAATGTTGCACTTCATCATTAAAGTCAGACCCCACCTTTACATCTACTTTAGTACGAGCCTCTCTCACCGGCATACGGCACCGGGCTATCTATGTAAAAGCTATAGTATTAGTAGAATAGCAGATATTTTTTCACGCGTTCGTCATGCTCGTCTGGTTGGATAGACGTTGCGTTTGCGGTTCTCCGCAGCGGAAACTTTGAGTTCTTTGCTGCTTTTCCCCGCTCAGATGGTTGGCTTCGTTTATATTAGGGCTTTGTTCCTCTTCATAACGTATGCCGCTGCGGAAAGCTGACGCTGCGCTTATCGAAACGGACAAACGTAGGCAAAATGTCCATGATGCAGTCATGTCTACAGTAGAATTTACCACGACCTTTGCAGGACTTAAACCCCATTAAAAGCTATTAAACCAAGATAACACTCATTGAAAACAGCTCAACTATGTTAAATCAGATCTTCTCTGGTTAATTCCACACTACACATGTTTCTATTTTACCTGTGCAATGAACAATGAGCTGATATTATAGTTTCCAGTTGGGTAACCGATTATAAAGCAACCGCAAGGTAACAATACTGAGTGAGCCTTTGTTCACGAAATGAGACAATAGTGTGCATATTGTTAAGCATATTGTAAACATATAAGAATGCTGGTTAACAATATAAACGAAGCCAACCATCTGAGCGGGGAAAAGCAGCAAAGAACTCAAAGTTTCCGCTGCGGAGAACCGCAAACGCAACGTCTATCCAACCAGACGAGCATGACGAACGCGTGAAAAATATCTGCTATTCTACTAATACTATAGCTTTTACATAGATAGCCCGGTGCCGTATGCCGGTGAGAGAGGCTCGTACTAAAGTAGATGTAAAGGTGGGGTCTGACTTTAATGATGAAGTGCAACATTTCCGTAAAATTACTGCACAAGTTCTTCACTTTGTATGTACTTTGGTTCATTTCAAGTTCGATAGTGACGTAAATGCGGTAACGCTCTGTGCGATTAGCTAAAATTTACGCGCGAGAAAGACGCTTGAAGTGAACCAAACTAGATAGTGTCCGCGGAAGTATCCGGGCAGCGTATTTATTTTCTACAACCACAATGGGCCGCAATTCGCTACAACCCTAACCCTAACCCTAACCCTAAAGGTTATGTGTATTGCGTCCCATTATGACCCGCATTATGGTTGCAGAAAGAAAATTAAGCGTTTCATCAACCTGTTTAGGGCTACTACACAAGGCTCCGAGTATTCGGCGTATACTTGATGAAACATATCTACGTTTAATATTTAATCTAATTCCATTCTATTTCCAGTAATGTTAACTTGTTACGATGTTTGATGACGTAAAATCATTAATATGCTACGTAGAATATCTGGTAGAAATGTATTATCGATTTTACGTCATCAAACATTCGTTACAACTTAAACATTACTGGAAATAGAATGAAATAGATTAAATAACGTAGATATGTTTCATCGAATAGTCTACGTCGAATACAAAGTCTGTATATGACCTTACGTCCTGATATAAGTTTCACTGACCGAATGCATGATTGGTTCCAAGGTCCATCATCTCTCTCTTTGGTTATTACTAATATTCTGTTAAATAAATATAATAAAATAGTCCTACCTCATAAAATTTGTGTACTAAAGATAGTGTTAAGTAAATACTTGTTGTCTGTGATGGCATTCGTTTCAAATGGCTATCACATGTACATCTCCAGTTAAGTTGAATGTCCTGCTGTCCTGAATCCTGCCCATAATGCCATAAAGAGGCGGCGAAAGCGGGTGGGACAGAGGAGACTAGACATGACATGCCCCTCCCTAATTTTTTCCATGGGGGACGTCCGTCCTTCCTAAAAATCCTAATGAAAGATTCATTATAAAATTGACTGTTTATTTAGATGGCCTTATGTGTGTCATATGCATATATAGGGCACGAAGAGGATAGGTAAGTTGTAACTCCAATATATTGCGAATAGTGTGTGAGGGTTTTGTGATCCGATTGTTATTTCAATGGGTGTTTTTTTTCAGTAGAACTAGAGCGTCGAAATATTCTGTCTTAGAGTCATTGAGTTTTAGGTAATTTCTAGTTACATAGCTATTGTTTCATTTCACTGATGCAACAAATTATGATTATTTATTAATTAGTCCAGTATGGCCATGATGGCTGTCAATCAAATCACAATACTAGATCATACGAGAATTTAACTTAAAATTACTAAAGATTTCCTTTTGTTATGGTTTCTTACCTAAGCCTGGAGATTGGGTGACTTTCAGATTCCTTTGATGGTCTCAGTTCTCTATCAAGATTCGGCATGTGCGAGATCATGTCTACCCAAGGGAAACCCCTGGTTTACCATAGTCTCAGTCCAAGACCTGAAGACTGTGTTCAGGCCCGTCGCCATGGGGGGTGTAGGAGGGTGCGATCACTAAAAAAAGGAAAAAAGAAAGAAAGGAAGAAAGAAAGGGAAAGAGAAGGGGAAGAAAGAGGGGAGAGTGGGGGGGGAAAGAGGAGGAGGGGAGGAGAGGGGAAAAACTACATTCAGTTCGTCATATAGGCCCTATTGGGCCGGTATATGGGGCCTACAATGATGTTGGCCAGGCGCGTTGAGGTGATATCCACAAAGAACTAATGATTTTGCAAGATCGACAAAATTACGTGTGCATCCCATGAGGGCCTCCACATCGCGCCCTTCATCAGCACCAATGGAGATTAGCCATGGGCATACTCCACGGCATAGGCGTAGATCCCACGGAAATGGGGACAACCCCCCCAAAATGGTCCATACAATCACCCCAACATGTTGACACCGCTACCTGTATTGTGGGTTTCTGATCAAATTAACCACATATTTGGCTATATAAACCCAAAAAGTGCAAATTTATTCCACTTTTGAACCGTACTTTTCGCGCATTTGTGCAATAAACTGATTTTGTAACCAAAAGGTGCTGGATTCACTTCAAGAAATATTTTCCACCCCCACCCCATGTTAAAAAGAAATATGGCAAGTCAGTCATTTGCATCTCCCTTTTGGTCTGTTTTAGACCCGAAATTAGGCCCATTTTGGAACATTTAGTATTAAAATGCCAAAATTGCCGCTCGCTTCGCGCGCATATATTTTGGCAAACCCATTCTGTGAGTAGATCTGCGAGACGCGCCAGTGGAAATTCCTTCTTTTTTCATCTCAAACTTGAACACGATCACGAAGTCTTGCAAATGACAGTTATAATTCCATCCTTTCTATGTAAATCATAAATATGAGTGCTACTAGTAGGGCAGCTCCTCTGACGCTTGGAATAAGCATAAAGCTCACGAGCTGGATCAAAACACCGGAACTAAATTAATCAGAAGTTGTAAAGGCTATGCATCTTCCTTTAGCACGATTTTAGGACACAATAATTGTCCTCATTGTGTTCATTTTAGCATTGAAATTGCAATTTTTCTCACGAGCTGAATCAAAACACCGGGACTAAATTAATCAAAAGTTGTAAAGGCCTATGCATCTTCCTTTAGCACGATTTTAGGACACAATTGTCCTCATTGTGTTCATTTTAACATTGAAATTGCATTTTTTTCGCTCGCTTCGCGCGCATATGTCCCAGTAACCCCAGTAACGTTCTTTTAGTAGCAGACCAGTGGGACAATTTGGAAAACCAACTGGCAACCCAAAAATCACGCTGGAAATCCCTCTAGCGTCGGTTGTCAGTAGATGCAGTCATTCCTCATCAAGTGTTGACAAAGGCTACAGTGTTTGTTGAAACGTTCACAAGTAAGTGTATAATTGGATCAGATACAAGCAACTTTAGTTACTTAGTCTTAGGAATATGTTCAAAAGAATTTTACACAAAGCAGTCTTTGGAGTTAGCGCCTATTGGAACCAAACTCTTCATATGCATTATTTGAAGATGGCACTTCTTAACACGGTTTATTGCATTGCATCACGGGAGATATCTTAATGATTCACTCAAAGAAGGTCATGCCAAAGTGGACTTTGCTTGGAATACTGACGGACACTACAATTATAAAAGGTGAATCCTAACCGCAACAGGCTGACCACGAGTCTGTAATGACTTGTTCCCACAAACTGGAACAGGTTCAGCAAACTTAACTTTGCAAAATGCCTTATATTATTATATAAAACTTAGTCAAATTTGCAGTGGGATTCGGTGCTTTACTCTAATTTCCAAATATCAAAATGGGTGCTTATTCAAATGGGTATAACTCGGGGGTTGTCAGTAAGGGGGTTATCATTTTCTTCGGAAGGGGGGTCCCAAATATACTGGGGGTCATACATTTTTTGGAAAGAAAACTAGGGAGGTCATGAAATATTTGATGACCAAAATGTGGGGAGTCACAAGATGACCACAGATAGTGTGCTTATTTTATTCAAAAGACTGATTTCAATACAATTTAGCCTGTTTTAGGGGTAAGGTGTATTGGTGTTGGGGAGTCATAAAATTTTGTTGCCAAAATTAGGGGTTCGCAATTTTATTGACGCCGACTTTTTGTAAATTTGGGACTCCCTTCCAAAGAAAATGATAGCCCCTAAGCAAAGCAATTCTTTTTTTAATTTAGACGTTCAGAATCTACTCTTCTCAGTGACATTTTCATTTACAGCAGATTCCCTCTAGATTTCGTACAAAAACGCCACAAACATGAGTTTACTTCATTTTGAATCACCATGTAGGCACATATCATAAAAAGCTTAAGATTTTTGAAAAAAATGACGGGGAAATGGCTGTAGACATTTAAAGAATTACATAGAAAATAAGCAACCATTTCTTCGTTCTCCTTCTCCCTATCTCCCCTTCTCCATCCCTATTTATTTATTTATTTATTTATTTATTTATTTATTTATTTATTTATTTATTTATTTATTTATTTATTTATTTATTTATTTATTTATTTATTTATTTATTTATTTATTTATTTATTTATTTATTTATTTATTTATTTATTTATTTATTTATTTATTTATTTACAAGTGTTTTTCCTGCCCAGCGAGCAATGATATGACAGGTTGTACATGGTTTTCGAATTATTCTTCTTTGCTTGCACAAACTAGCGCTTGCACGAGGTTCCTTACCACTGCCAAGATACTAGTAGGCAATCGCTCCCGTTAGAGGTGACATATCTCGATCATCTCTTAATGTCACTAATACAATTAATTACAGCCATAGCATTAATACAGAATTAAGTTCCCAAAAGGGCGGCACGTATATAGGTCGAACATGTAGTTCTACTTTATCCGTGTTCATCAGTATACAGCATCAGAAACAATTGTGTGTTTAATCGATATCACTGAGATAACCAAGTTAAAACAAATAAGAGCAGTCTGTCGTTTTTCTGGGATACTTGAAAGATCAACGGCCATTGAATGTACATCACATGGACACCCGGTGCCAGTGGCACATCTAGAGCAGTCAGAAAAAATACTAAAATGTAAAACAAGAGTAAAAAATGGCCGCGAAGAAACTTTTGCAAAATGAAGACCTAATTGAAGCGATTTGGTGGAGCATTTTGGCACTATCAGCTTGTCAAATTTTTGTTTGGCAATGCCGAAAATTTGTGAAATGACGATCCATGAAGCCTTTCGTGGACAAGTTTCTGTTAGGCATTTTGTAAACATAAATTGGCAAATGTCGAAATCAGAAGCGAAAATGGTCACTTGTTGATCCACTACGAGGGTCCAATTGAAGCCATTTGGTGCATTTTTACACTATTTAAATGATTGCTTTAAACAGAAAAAAGGGCCCGAACTCAATTTGCACAATTTTAAATGTTACACCTGTCCACTGCAGAGAAATTTTTGACTTTTATCGCTTGGATGGGCGCAAAATCGATGCTGAACCCTGGTGACTGTTTACCTTGCATACCAGACTGCAGAATTTTGAACCCGAGTGCCACAAACTTTTGGACTTTTGGACAACCCAACACTATATCCCTCATAATGACAATAAACAGCCCCTCATTAGCTATACTCACAATGAATTCTGTAACAGTAGCATCTAGTGTGAAATGTACCCTTTATTGGCATATAGAAATGCAGTAGATGTCGCAGAGCAGGTTCCCATATCCAGAGTAAGATTCGGGATTTCCTGTTCATGTTTCACATCACAGATCTATAACTGCATACCAGTTTGAAGATCACGTTTCTGACAGTAACATTGTCATAGACCCCAGTGCCAGTGTTGATTCCGGGGTTCATTTAGATTTGACTCTAAGGTCTCCCGTTTGTAGACCAAGAGTTTTAACACCTATTAGGCTACATATGTTGCTGAACAGTCAACCCCCCGCAAATGACTTTCCTGCTGTACTGCTGACCAATGCACGATCCTTGGATAAGAAGATGGACGAGATGGAAACCATGCCTAAACTTGAGAACATTGATGTCGGAGTAATCACAGAGTCTTGGTTTCACCCAGAATTACCTTGCTCTATGTCATCAATTAGGGGTTACAATCTGTTCTCCAATTGTCGTGATACAAGTAAAGGAGGCGGCGTTGCGGTGTATGTTAGATCACATATCTGCCATGCATATTCTAGACATAACAGTCCCTGGTGTATTTGAATGTGTTTGGGTATTGCTTAAACCGCAAATGTTACTAGGGATGTTTCTGTTATAGCACTTTGTGCAGTGTACATCACCACCGACTCCCCCAATCAACATCTTCTTCGGCAATACCTTCTTGAATCAATGGACTTGTTGCATGTTAAATAAACGGACGTTAGTTTCGCCAACTTCAATATTTCAATAGAATGAACATTAATCTGATTACAAGATCTTACAATCTAAAACAAATGATACATTTTCCTACTCGTATATACTGGACGTGATTATGACTGACTTTAGTCAATTTTATTCAGATCCATTACCTATGTCACCTGTGACCACATATGCATTGTTTGGAAACCCAATCCTTCCACCACTCGCAAGCATATAAATGAGCTTAAATGCTGTCAGAGTTGTCCGCACCTTTAAAGATTCCCAAATCAGGGAGTTCGGTACTTGTATTCAAGATTAAAACTGGTCTAATGTGTTTGACGCCAACAATACTCAGGAAAAGGTGGATGCTTTTTATGAACATGTTAACCGTGCAATGGAGTCATTCTTCCCACATGCCACAGTAAAGAACCACGACAATGATAAAATTAATTACCCCCCCTCCCCATTAAAAAAAAATTGATTCAGGAACGCATATCAGCATTCATGGCTGAAGACAAAACTCAATGGCGTCAACTTCGCAATAACGTTCAACGTGAAATTGCTAACGCTAAAATTAACTATCACACTAACTCTGTCCGGAATTTACAACATCAAGGACCCACGTAAATGGCACCAACAAATTAAAGTCATGACTAATGACACAAAGTCTGAGCACAACATAAATGTCCCTAGTATTCTGATCATGTCAATATTTCTAACAGCATCAATGACCTGTTTGTGAATGTGTCTTCCAACATCAATCCTCTGGATAACACAAAGCTTCCATCTTATTTACCTGCTTACAAATCACCACCTCGATTATATCCTTGGGACGTGTATGGTGAGCTCAGACAGGTTAATCAGGGTAAATCATGTGGGGCTGATGGCATCCCTCCAAGGTTGGTTAAAAAAGTTGCCTGAGTGGTCCCTTAATAGAGGTTTTGAACACCTCCCTCATTGAGGGAGTAGGTCCTTCTCAATGGAAGAAGGCCATTTTAGTTCCAATACCAAAAGCAAACCCACCAAGCATTGAAAAGCTATGTCCTGTCTCACTTACTGACTGCTTTGCAAAAAATCGGGAATGGTTTTATATTCAAATGGGTTTTGGAAGATGTAAGTCATAAAATTGATATTTCAAAGGATTAAGTTTCAGATTATTATTAGAAGACCATTCACTGAATTCATCTAAATCATCTTGAATTTGGCTGGATTTGGGATGGATACAGTCAAATCATCAACATATTTCCAACATTTTGTTGATACAGCATCATTGACTATAATCTGAAAGCATATTGGGCCTAGTTTTGTACCTTGTGGGAGACCACCATTCACAGTTTTGTAATCAGAAAGAACATGTTTATAACGCACACGCTGTTGTCTATAGCTGACAAAGTCAGACAACCATGCCACAATAGACTCACGGACTCCCATATGGATAAATATCTCCACAAGCATAGTATGGTCGATCAAGTCAAATGCTTCTGAGAAATCCGTAAGTACCACTGTGCCAACGTTGCTGGCCTTTTCAGCGCCTTGATGAAGAAAGTGAAGTATGCTAATTAAATAATGCGAAGTAGAAACACCTTTGACATTACCAAACTGTTGGTGGTCAATTTTATGACTTACATTTTCCAAAACCCACTTGAATATAAAACCCTCCCCGATTTTTTGCAAAGCAGTCAGTAAGTGAGACAGGACGTAGCTTCTCAATGCTTGGTTTGGTATTGGAACTACAATGGCATTCTTCCACTGAGAAGGGACTACTCCTCAATGCGGGAGGTGTTCAAACCCTCTGTTAAGGGAACACTCAGTTCATAGGTAAATTCTTTAACAAACCTTGGAGGGATGCCATCAGGCCCACATGATTTACCCTGGTTAACCTTTCTGAGCTCAGCATACACGTCCCAAGGATATAATCGAGGCGGTGATTTGTAAGCAGGTAAATAAGAAAGAAGCTTTGTGTTATCCAGAGGATTGATGTTGGAAGACACATTCACAAATAGATCATTGATGCTGTTAGATATATTGACATGATCAGAATACCAGGGACATTTAGGTTGTGCTCAGACTTTGTGTCATTAGTCATGACTTTAATTTGTTGGTGTCATTTACGTGGGTCCTTATGTTGTAAATTCCTGACAGAGTTAGCGTGATATTTAATTTTACCGTTAGCATGGTTAGCATTATTTCACGTTGAACTTTATTGCGAAGTTGACGCCATTGAGTTTCTGATTGGCGTTCCCGAATCAATATTTTTAATGGGGGGATTCATTTTTATCATTGTCATGGTTCTTTACAGTGACATGTGGGAAGTGACTCCATTGACTTTAACATGTCTCATGAAAAGGTCAAGTCAGATTTGGCTCTGACTTCACATATCTGAGGCGTCAAAGACATTGACCAATTTCATCTACAGTGACTGGTTGCACCAGTAATGTAGTTTTCACACATTGACCGGCTGCACCGGTAATGTGATATCCGACGGCGCACCCGAATAATAAAAATCAATTCACATATGCATTGTTTGGAAACCCAATCCTTCCACCACTCGCAAGCATAAAAATGCTGTCAGAGTTGTCCGCACCTTTAAAGGGGACGGTCCCAAATCAGGGAGGTCGCTACTTGGATTCAAGATTAAAACTGGTCTAATGTGTTTGACGCCAACAATACTCAGGAAAAGGTGGATGCTTTTTATGAACATGTTAACAGTGCAATGGAGTCATTCTTCCCACATGTCACTGTAAAGAACCATGACAATGATAAAAATACATCAATCCTCTGGATAACACAAAGCTTCTTTCTTATTTACCTGCTTACAAATCACCGCCTCGATTATATCCTTGGGACGTGTATGCTGAGCTCAGAAAGGTTAACCAGGGTAAATCATGTGGGCCTGATGGCATCCCTCCAAGGTTTGTTAAAGAATTTACCTATGAACTGAGTGTTCCCTTAACAGAGGGTTTGAACACCTCCCGCATTGAGGAGTAGTCCCTTCTCAGTGGAAGAATGCCATTGTAGTTCCAATACCAAACCAAGCATTGAGAAGCTACGTCCTGTCTCACTTACTGACTGCTTTGCAAAAAAATCGGGGAGGGTTTTATATTCAAGTGGGTTTTGGAAAATGTAAGTCATAAAATTGACCACCAACAGTTTGGTAATGTCAAAGGTGTTTCTACTTCGCATTATTTAATTAGCATACTTCACTTTCTTCATCAAGGCGCTGAAAAGGCCAGCAACGTTGGCACAGTGGTACTTACGGATTTCTCAGAAGCATTTGACTTGATCGACCATACTATGCTTGTGGAGATATTTATCCATATGGGAGTCCGTGAGTCTATTGTGGCATGGTTGTCTGACTTTGTCAGCTATAGACAACAGCGTGTGCGTTATAAACATGTTCTTTCTGATTACAAAACTGTGAATGGTGGTCTCCCACAAGGTACAAAACTAGGCCCAATATGCTTTCAGATTATAGTCAATGATGCTGTATCAACAAAATGTTGGAAATATGTTGATGATTTGACTGTATCCATCCCAAATCCAGCCAAATTCAAGATGATTTAGATGAATTCAGTGAATGGTCTTCTAATAATAATCTGAAACTTAATCCTTTGAAATATCAATTTTATGACTTGCATCTTCCAAAACCCATTTGAATATAAAACCATTCCCGATTTTTTGCAAAGCAGTCAGTATGTGAGACAGGACATAGCTTTTCAATGCTTGGTGGGTTTGCTTTTGGTATTGGAACTAAAATGGCCTTCTTCCATTGAGAAGGACCTACTCCCTCAATGAGGGAGGTGTTCAAAACCTCTATTAAGGGACCACTCAGGCAACTTTTTTAACCAACCTTGGAGGGATGCCATCAGCCCCACATGATTTACCCTGATTAACCTGTCTGAGCTCACCATACACGTCCCAAGGATATAATCGAGGTGGTGATTTGTAAGCAGGTAAATAAGATGGAAGCTTTGTGTTATCCAGAGGATTGATGTTGGAAGACACATTCACAAACAGGTCATTGATGCTGTTAGAAATATTGACATGATCAGAATACTAGGGACATTTATGTTGTGCTCAGACTTTGTGTCATTAGTCATGACTTTAATTTGTTGGTGCCATTTACGTGGGTCCTTGATGTTGTAAATTCCGGACAGAGTTAGTGTGATAGTTAATTTTAGCGTTAGCAATTTCACGTTGAACGTTATTGCGAAGTTGACGCCATTGAGTTTTGTCTTCAGCCATGAATGCTGATATGCGTTCCTGAATCAATTTTTTTAATGGGGGAGGGGGGGTAATTAATTTTTATCATTGTCGTGGTTCTTTACTGTGGCATGTGGGAAGAATGACTCCATTGCACGGTTAACATGTTCATAAAAAGCATCCACCTTTTCCTGAGTATTGTTGGCGTCAAACACATTAGACCAGTTTTAATCTTGAATTGTTATGGAATCCCGTCGTGAAAGCATATCTACTTAAATGCATATGTGGTCAATCTTGCCCACAGGTGACATAGGTAATGGATCTGAATAAAATTTACTGAAGTCAGTCATAATTACGTCCAGTATACGAGTAGGAAAATTTATCATTTGTTTTAGAATGTAAGATCTTGTAATCCGATTAATGTTCTTTCTATTGAAATGGCGAAAGTAATGTCCGTTTATTTAAGATTTAACAAGTCCATTGATTCAAGAAGGTATATTGCCGAAGAAGATGTTGATTGGGAGAGTCGGTGGTGATGTACACTGCACAAAGTGCTATTACAGAAACATCCCTAGTAACATTTGCGGTTTAATCAATACCCAAACACATTCAAATTCATCAGGGACTGTTATGTCTGTAATATGCATGTCAGATATGTGTGATCTAACATACACCGCAACGCCGCACAGTGTCATCGCCCCGATATCTTCATGGCAGAAATCGCCATGGTAGGTTGAATCCACAGCCACGCATGGCCATTTTGTTCCGACCTGTTTAATAGTTTTGAGACGCATAATGAGCCGAGGGACATCCGACTAAGGCTACTGACAATAGCCTGGTAATTGACCTCTCTGTGTGTGAGTGAGCATGTATACGCCATGGGGTCATCTGCTTTTAGACTACCTCCACGAGTGAGTGTCTACGCTGCGCTTTAGTTCGGCTCATATAAAATCAGAATTTTGGTCAGTTTTTGAGCTCAAGACGCACGCTTCTTTCTCAATACGCAAGCTAACGACTATCATATCCTTTCAACACATACGTTCAAGTGCAAGGAAATAAATATGGCTTCTTTAGAACAAATCGTTACTATCAAATCGTGCATAGCACATTCACGTACGTGTATCGATCCTGTATGCATTTTAGTGCCTCTGCTGTACAATGTAATTATTAACCAGGCGATCTCGGTGTGCGCCGTCTCCTTTACTTGTATCACGACAATGGGAGAACAGATTGTAACCACTAATTGATGACATGGAGCAAGGTAATTCTGGGTGAAACCAAGACTCTGTGATTACTCTGACATCAATATTCTCAAGTTTAGGCATGGTTTCCATCTCGTCCATCTTCTTATCCAAGGATCGTGCATTGGTCAGCAGTACAGCAGGAAAGTAATATTTGCGGGGGGTTGACTGTTCAGCAAACTAGTGTTCGTTTATTTAACATGTAACAAGTCCATTGATTCAAGAATACAAATTAGCCGATATTTTTGGCAAGCGAATGATTCCTCAAGAAATTGTTTGCATGCACACAAACATAACATGTGGTCATGCAGAGGTTTCATATGGTATAAAAATCTAAACCTTTTTGTTAAAAAAAAAAAGGGCGGCGGGAGAATGCCCCTTTAAGTACTGCAAGCAGCGGCGGCACCAGTAAAATATTCGAGGGGGGGGCATAGGGGAAAAGTAATTTTCAGGGGGAATCAACAAATTTGTGCATAATTGCCGCAAAAAGTGGAATTTGGGGTATTTTATTGTTGTTTTTGTTTTACTGGGGGTAAGTTTTAAGTGGGGCGTTTACCGCCCCCCCGACTACGCCACTGACTGCAATTTTTTTTTTCATGCCTTAAAGTACAAGAAACTGAAGCACACAAACATGATTTAACAACGAAATGCAAAATGACAAAAATATACTACTTTATTCTGCAACTTCCAACATCTATATTATTGATCCTAAAAAGTCACTTTCATTAATACTTATTATTTTCATTATGCAGATACTGCATTATAATTTGACGAATCAGTTTCGTAGCATCCCAGATCCCACTAACCGGGCCAGCCACGGAAATGAAAATAAGGGATGAAAACAAAACTCGACCGGCGGTTGACCGCCGGTTCCGTCCAGTTACCATTGTTTAGAACAATAACAACCGGACGGAACCGGCGGTCAACCACCGGTCGAGTTTTGATTTTGTGCCTGAGAAAAAAAATTGAGGAAAATGAGACTGATTTGAAAGAAAACAAAAGACATTAAACGAAAATAGAAGAATCAATTAACACGAAAATAACGGTATAAGGAGTGGAACTGAATCTGAATGTGATATTATACAAGCAGGCTTTTATTCCCAGTTAAGTTGTCATGTGAAGTTCCATTCACACAGCGTGCTAAACATTACTCGTCGAAACTCGATAGAGCGCAAAATAAATAACTTAGAAAATATTCTTGATGTCCTTTAACATGTTTCCATAGTTAGCCATGGATATATTCTATAGAACTCGCCGGTTTAAAGTCCGCTTTATTGGGCGATCTATCGAGTATCGACGAGTAATGGGATCTGTTTATAGTCGTGTTTATTTATTTATTTATTGTTTTCATAAAGGGTCGGCTACGCCACTGATTTTGTTTGAATTGAAATTCTGGTTTATGCAATTTATGAGTTCCCTTAAAGTAATTACTATTCATATTAATACAATACGGTATACATGTAAAATACCCCGGGGTAAAATACACCAGCATTATGACGTATAAACTTTTAAAAACAACATTGTGATACAGTTAACTTACATCGTTTAAAAAGCAGTATAGCAATAACAGTTTCTTATAGGAAGACATAAAAAGGCGCTTAAAAATTATAATGTTATCGTATTTATACAGTGCTGTAATAATATGCATTTTTAAAAGTTCTAAGAATTCAAGTGACATCAAGCTTCTAAAACGAACCAAATTTCTACAACAGCTTTCAACACACAATTAGCTTTAGAATAAACATTTTTGACACAAGACAATTTTGTCACAGTGCACCCGTTTAATCAGAATTATATCGCACATTTTTTCGAGCTACTTACAATTTCGCAGCTGCGCTGACACCCACGTGCCCTAAATTTAAAATAATTATCACGCATGGTGAAAGTATTTGATTAAAATAAGTTTACTTTACCCAAATAAAAAATTATGAAGATGCACAGTGAAAACAAATCATTGAACCAAGGAATCGAACACGCGACCTCTAAATATATGACCAGCTAAGGCAAATGAACCGAATAAGCTGGGAAAATAAAATCTTGTTTTTTGTTTCCACCGCCTTTAATTAAGATCTCATCATAAATATTTAAAAAAAAATCCTTTAAAAAAGGAATGCAGCGCCCAATGGGAGCTTTGATGTGATGTGCTGAAATAAAGATAAAGTGGTAATTTTCAACGAATCAGGTTTGCAGGTCTTGGCGTTCCAGCAAAAGACACGAAATTAAGACTCAAAATAAGTTTCAACTGAATGTCAGATGTGTCTTGTATGGAGACAGACGTGTCTTTCTGTATGAATCTTCAGGCAATACACATTCTATTTCTTGTGTTTTCTATTGTTGAAGACATGCCTATAATTCCACTATTGCTAAGACACTATTTGCATGTGCGAATATTTGCATGTGCGAATATTTTGCGTAAATTATAACTATTAATGCATCTATATAATTATTTCTAGAGGTACGCGGGTGACATAAATGATAATTCTGCAGCTACCAACGTGAAATTCACTAAAAGAGTAGCAGTTGAACGTGCCGCGTTTACTTCCAAAACCAAAATGTACATGCGAATAACATCACATGATAATTATGATGCATGTTGAAATCTCTCGTCTCAAACACTCTTAAGGTGGTACTACATCCCTTGATAAATGTGTGACTATTTTGGCATTTTTCTCAAAAAATAATAACACACTGGTAAAAAATGTTATGTATATTAGGCCTATAGGGGCAAGGAATCCAGTTACTACACTGGAATTTCAGCAACTCAAGACAAGCGGTACGTTATTTATGATAAGAAAAGAGGTATACCGCTAGATTGTACCTCATTTCTGAACATAATCATATAATGAACCACTTGTCTTGAATCACTCAGTGAAGCAATTGGATTCCTTGCCCCTATAATATATAGGCCTACATACCTTTTGTCACCAGTGCGTAGGTTTTTTTGAGAAAAATGCAAAATTAGTCAGGGGGTGTTGTACCACCTTCATTCAATGTTCTCTGGATTAGTCTATCGTTAGGGAACAAACCAAAAGATCGATGACGTCCTATAAACGTAACTAGTTTCGTTTCTCAGCCGACCCCCTCCCTCCCTGCCAGAAACGTAATAATGAAATGTTGAAAATTTGGACATAATAATAATGACACATTCTTCAGACCGATGTTTTTGTACAAACGTAATCGAGTATTTTTACCCCCCCCCCCTAAACGAAACTAGTTTCGTTTATAGGACGTCATCGATCTTTTGGTTTGTTCCCTTAGCAACTCCCGGTGGTGTAGCATCTTGCCTGTCCACTACCTTAAAGAAAAGCGTCTTCTGTTTAGGTTCATTCTTGTGACGCCCATATCTTTTAAAGGTTTATCCACAATGGACATGTACTCAATATCATCTATATTATTATTCCCTGGCAATAGAAATGGGAGAGAATCGTACAGTCCAGATTTCAGTTCTGTTTCTTCTTCAACTGAGTAGGCCGAGTTGTCGATGAGGTCTTGGTGTTCTGAGGAGGTTTTCTGAAGCTTAATTTTCTGAATGTCCGCCCTGAGACGCATGAGTTGCATCGCTAATAAATGGTCCTGAGTTTTCATTGCTTTCTGTAGATTAAAAAAGAGTAAAAAAATCGTTTCAATTCCAGGAAAAATCGTAAAACATACCGTGAATCCCTCTTTTGTTGACGACGATGTGGATGCCACAACGTCGGCATGTTTTTATTTTTAAAATTTGCAAACGGCCAGCCATGGTGAAACAAGAACATGAAGAAGGGAAAAGGTAAACAGTCATAATCAATAATCAACAGAAATTTTTATACTTCAAAAGAGGGTGGAAAACTTTTTTTTTAAAGGCCAATAATACGACGAATTAGAGTGGCCACACACAAATTAATTGTAATCGAACAGGGAATTGCCGAAATCGGCTAGCCAATGCCGATCCGCTCGAGTGAAATCAGCGCCGAACGAAAATATAATTTAAATATCTCAAAATAATGTACAATTCAAGTATTCCAACACATTAGATTCATGCAGAATAATCACTATTCAAACCATAGGACCTCTATGCTAAAACACACAAACTGCATGCCTCACTCATATTCTCATAATTAATATTATTCGCGGCTAGAACATCCTAAGCAGGGAAGAATCGGAATCACATAGCACCCTCAATTTTATTGTTAGTTTCTGTTACCAAAATGCTCTAGAGGTCGCAGTTAATCATCACCAGAACTTATCACAAGGGGAGTTTTTTGTTTTGGACATGTCAAATAAAGTAGGATTTACCTTGAATCTGTCTTTGGTGGAAATTCTGTGCATGGTCAGTGAGTGTTTTTGTGTTACATACAAACAAGTTTCAGATTTATGCTTTTGTTACTTTGTTAGAAAAAGAAAAGGAAAAAAAAATCCCCCGCACGACCGACCCAACTAAAGTGATCTATGGACAAGCAAATAATTTATTTTTTGGCATAATTTTAAGTAGGAACACTAACATAGAATTAATATACCAATTTCGATTAGCTTTTATTTGGTCATAATATTACAAACATAATATATACCGGTACATAACTCGTTCAGTATTACCCCCCGCCCCCGGGGGAAGGGTACTCAGTACAAATGACCATACGGGGACGCAGTGCCGCAAACATGGGTAGCATTTTCAGCCTTTAAATTGGTATGGCCCGTTTTAAAAATTTCCATTTTTTAGAAGAAAAGGCTTAATTTCGCTTCACTGTAGCCAAAAATTTTGAGAGAAACATGGGATGTTTTTCGAATTATAAATAATTTGGCCCAGTAAAAAAAAAAAAACACGAACTCCCCTTGTGGTAAGTTCTGGTGATGATTAACTGCGACCTCTTGAGCATTTGGTAACAAAAATTAACTATAAAATTGAGGGCGCTATGTGATTTCAATTCTTAGGATGTTCTATCTAATAATAATGTGTGAGGTGCAGGTGCGTGCTTTTACAGTTGTACAATGAACAAACGACAACATCATTTTTGTGAAGCTAAAGAGAACATTGCCGATTTGATGGATTGTATTAAAAATAACATGAAAAGTATTGAAACCCCAATGTTATCAAATTTGGAATGACAATAACGATTTCTTTGAGGACTTGGCATGACAACAGGCCAACAAACAGAGAACATTTTGCCCCATAATTTTGGGGAATAGTTGTAAAAACGACATTTCTAAGGTCTGGTTTTAGATAAAGAACAAGTTCCAATCACTAGAACGAAATGAAAGTAAACAACACTGACTTGGTGATTCCAAAATCAATAAACTTGAATTTCTCACTAAGTTAGGATTTTACTATGGAGTAAAACCTTGGGTGATATATATTTGATTCCAAATTTATATGCATCTTTCATCATGTACTCATATTTGCCTCACTGATCCTTTGCTTAGAACATCGTGCATACCGAGGGCTTAATAATCGGGTTCGTAGTAAATGCCAACCTCAAACAAAAACAGAAGCATACTTCAAACCTATTCCACTTTTCTAAATGAAATGTACTTGAAAATGATGATGATGATTGATGATTGGTGATTGATGAAGATGATGATGATGATGATGATGATGATGATGATGATGATGATGATGATGATGATGATGATGATGATGACGACGATGATGATGATGATGATGAGGAGGAGGAGGAGGAGGAGGAGGAGGAGGAGGAGACGGCGTAGGAGGAGGAGGCCGGGTGGAGGAGGATGGGTTGGCCCCTATATACTAAGACATGCCTACCAATTCTGTTCGTAACCACACCAATGCTGATTCTATATGCTCTCTTCTCTGCTTATCACTTTTGACCTCATCTTCATCACTACTGTCTCCATGGCCCCCATTGTCAAATGAAGATCTTGTTGGCGATAACATTGTCTGCTTCACATTCTCCTTCCATTCCAATATGGAGGCTCTTCTTGTCGTCAATTGAAGTCTGCTGGTAACGCATTTCAGTTTATCCAAGCCCGTTGTTTCTTTATTTTCGTCAATGGTTGGTAGTTCAACAGAGCCACGAACCTTCATTGAACTTGAACTGTTTTTGCGTTGTTGGAGTGATGGAAGCTCTAGTAAGTCTAAAGAACCCATAGTGATTTTACTTTCAGGTCGTGTAAGACAAATTTGATTAAGCCATAATCATGATAATTTAACTCAAACGTTGAACTTCAGGGGATCCTTGGTCAAGAATCTGAAAATAGAATAAATAAAATCAACAACATTATAATAAGGATAACAAGTATGAACTGGTAGTATTTGTAGGAAAAATTAAATAACCTGATGAAATTAATCAATATCATTATTTATTGTTATTTTCCTTTCTACTTTTCAAACATCCAAATCATGTGCGTGAGAAGTACACATCATTACATATACACGCGTTTATTTCTACAAATCATATACTTTGAAAAACTTGCTTGATTTATTGTCGTTAATGAGTTTTACAAAATTGTTGTTGTTTAAGCCCTCCTTACAACCGTAACTCAAGAACCACAGTACCTACAAAAGTATATCTGTGATATTTGAGTTCTTCTATACACACTCGCTATGAAAATGTGATCAATGCAATTTTTGCCAAAGCTCACTACCATTCGCAAGATACTGTGAACTACCAAATTGCAACAGTTTAAAATAGTTGCCAACCTTACTATTTATGATAAAAAGAGACAATTTCTTAACTGATATAGAGTCATAGCGCCTTAGGCCTAGATTTTGTACCAATGTCTACCTCATCTTTCCGTAAAAACAACACAACAACAACAACAACAACAACAAACACCGCGTATATCATCGTCCAAATCAAAATAAATTATTAACTGTTTTCGACAGACTATTTTGGTTGTTTCGTTTGCGTCAGTTATTGTAAACTAATACGATTTTGGGTCAGATATAATGGGCAACACAACATGCCCGTGGTGATTTCTATCAAGAACAGTTTGTTTTTCCTCAAATTTAATAATGGCCATTAACATTATTACGAGGGTTGGTCAATAATATCCCGCAACCATTATTTATCTCCGCTCATGCATGACTTAGATGACTGTTACTTACGATCAATAAAGTTTGTACCTTTGTCTTTGAAAACGCACAACAATTAGTATCAGAGTACCTTTAATTATGTAATCTCATTTGCATAAAGTCATTGCTATATGTACACTGACAATTGTCAACATTAGCGAGAAATTTGAATTGGCTTTGAGGAACGTGTAATAAAAAGAAGCAGAAGTAAGGACCAAAGCAGTTTACAAGCCTTATTTTTGGTATGAGGTAATCTGAGTATATTCAATTGATAATTGTGAAAGAAGAAATGTATCCGTCAACAGATGAGGAAAGGGACCGTCTTTGAACTTCATCAAAAATAGGCCTATAACAACAAGCAAAAATGGTGTGAAAATCGCGAAAAAGAGCCCACACGGGAGAAGAAAGAATCCAAATTATCTCCAAAATTAAACAAAAACAAATATGATTATTGGTATGGTATTAGAGATCATAGTCAGGACAATAGAATTTGTTGCAATAAAAAAAGAAATATGCGCATGCGTTGATGGTATGCATGATTGAAAGTACCAAAAATGTATGAAAAAAGTAAAAATTCATCAAAAACACGCTAAAAATATGACTAATACAAGGTTTGCGGAACAGTAGCTGTGTGAGTGAATTGCTATACCGAGTCTTATGCTAGAATTAGACATACCTTTTGAAAATCAAATTTCTTATTCAATCCAGAGCCTCTCTATGGTGTGCTACTTTAATTACAAAAACAAGACCTTTTGAAATTAAGGGTTCATTAAGAAAGAAATGTTTATGGTTTCACCACTGGGACCTCCCTTTTTTATAATCAGTAGATACCCAATCAAACCAGGTACCATTGGTTAAATTTTGTCATCGATAAATCTTTCTATCTCTTATTATGTAAAGAACAATGGGTGATAAAGCCTACTCAAAATTGGAGATATTCAACACGATTTCTTTTCTTTAATAAAAATGGTATATGTCTAAAAAGAGTCCAGCATCATGCCTATGTTATCGGTCTATAAAGCTGCAAAAACCGTGCCAGATTCTATACTTTTATTCTCGAGATATTTGGAATTATGTAACAACACCTCAATTTGGCGCGAGATTTTCTTGACTACTTTTCAACATAAATCAGGCAGTGCCCATACGCTATTGTGTTTATGCTAATGTCATTACGTAATTAAGCATTCAGCATCGCCAATACATATTCGTTTTGAAAGACAAAAGTACAAACTTGAATTTAGCGTAAGTAACAGCCATCCAAGTCATGCATGAGCGGAGATACACCATAGTTGCGGGAACTTATTGACCAGCCCTCGTATATTTATAGGCTATTTTTCAACTAAATACCGAATACCAACAAAGCGTTGAATCAAACAGCGTTTTAAAACTCCGGGCATACTTTTGTTGTTGTTATAGAGACACCCCGTGGGAGGGGCAACCCTATAATATTGGTATGTGTCGTGTGCCTGTCAATAGAACCCCCTTTTTAGGCAAACTATCTACACCCAACCCGTACTACACCCAATGACCCTATTTTTTACCATTGACCCCGTTTCTTCATCAGCTTATACTAGGGGCTCTGCAATAATGAGCCCCGGGTAAAATTTCTAACTAACGTGCCAAAAATTGCCCCCCTCCCCCGATCGCGGCCTGCCAAACTTCAGACATTCAGCCATAATTACCAGGGGCGGTCAAAAAGTTCGTAGAATAAAGTATGCAACTTTGTCGGACGGTATTGAATTTGGTCTCATTTGAAAGCTTGTACCTTCAAAAACATTACTGCAAAAATATTCAATTAATATTTGCATGACTGTATGTGGGCAGGACACTCTGCAGAGTAAGCCTACCTCCTTGAATTCACAGGTACTTCAATATTAGGTTAACTAGTTAAAGGTGATAAGATATTACATTAATCACTGGGATTGTGAGTCCATTCATTGGACGCACTTGGATCTCCCGCCCCTAAGAAGATCATCACTCGGTCACCATGATAGTGGATGGTCCTCATCGCTGTTTTCTGAAATTCAGGGAGAGTCTTGATGACAATTCATTTGCCAAATGAAAGTATGAATCATAGACATATATTATACAATTTTCATAGCAAAATAGAGGCAAATCATCAAGTGAATTGTTGGTCTTAGGAATGGGACTGTTCTTGAACACGGTGTCCTGTATGCCCTATTCTCAGTTTATCAAGCTGCCATTGACGACAGAGGATCAGTTAATAGACTATGTTGGTCCAGGCATGACCATGAGGGTTTAAGCCATACCTTCATAATATCAGGTTTGATGGTGATCAATGCTGCCCCTGGTGAGCCTTCACTGAAGAGTGGCCCATGGAGCAATCGGAAGACCTCCATTTTATTGATATAGGTTTCAAGAAAAATTGCGACGGGTACATTAAGGTGAATGACCATGTTCAAGATTGAGATAGAAAGAATTTGGCTAGTACTCTTTCAAGTACTTTGTTCTACGAACTTATTGACTGCCCCTCGTATGTTGCATTTTCTTAGAAAGAGGACGCTTTAACTTCAAGGTGGGTGTTTCCTTACATTTTGTACATTCAGGGATATCACTAAAACGATATTCATTTGTTCATAACTGACATATGTGACTCCTCGCCACAACTGAGCCCGGATGTCGCCAATCATCATTTTTGAGATATTCAACCAAAATATTCTGCTTGAAATTAGCTTTAAAATGATGTATATCATGTCTACAGCCTGTCTCAAAAAAAATTGTGCAAGTAAAAAGCGCCCTCTTTGGCAATTGGAGAATACTCTTGTGACATGATGCTAACATCAACGTCTAGGGCACAGTCTTAGCTCTCACATACCGTTTGTTCTGTTCAATTTGCTCTTTTTAATCTCGAGATAAGTTTAGTTAACAACGAAAGGGTAAAATCACAATTGTGCCACTTTTACTAGGGAATAGGCTGTACATGTAAATCAATGATAGCTGATGTTGATGCGTCTAATGGACTCCCCCCTCGTCGGGGCTCGTGCATTAGACGCATCAACACCAGCGCGCGTGCATTATTTTGTCTAATTTCATTAAATTGTCAAATTTCATGAACTTTTCAAAGTTCATTTACCTATCAGTGTGCAATATTTGTTTATCTTTTAACATGTCTTGAATGACAAAGAGAACAGTATTTACCATGGTAAAATCATTGACATGCACATGTATTTAATTTTACAGCAGAATGTGAAATATTTATTTATCGTTTAATTTGTCGTAAGTAGAAAAAGAGAATCATTATACCTTTATCATGATAAAACATTAAAAACAATTTTGTATTGTTGTGTAATTGATGCATTCTTTTGATTTCACGAAGGAACCCTTGATAAACTTGATGCTATCATTGATTTACATGTACAGCCCTTATACCTAGTAAAAGTGGCACACAGGGCTGTCAACTCTCAGGCCTTGGCCGTGCGTCTCACGCATTGGGTCACTTTCTCACGGTCTCACGCCAAGGTAGTAAAATCTCACGCCTAGGTAGTAAATCCCACAAAAAAAGCTGGAAAATGTTGTAAAACCCCCCGCACCGCCATGAATAATTTGTTTGCCCTCCCCCCCCCCCCCCCCGCTTTTCACATTCTCGAGCGCCGTGGCTCAAGTATCAAAATGAACATTGGAGTCGGCAAATCCCGGTACGCCTCTGTCTCACGCCAAGCAATTCCAAAAAGTTGACAGCCCTGGTGGCACAATTGTGATTTTACCCTTTCGTTGTTAAGTAAGCATATCTCGAGATTAAAACAAGCAAATTGAACAGACTAAACGGCATTTGAGAGCTAAGACTATGCACTTGACGTCGATGTAAGCATTATGTCACAACTGTATTTTTTTATTGCCACAGAGGGCGCTTTTCACTTGCACAATTTTTTTTGAGACAGGCTGTATAGTACTTGACATTTAAGTAGTGAAAAATCAATAAAACAGTCAATAAATCCTTTCTTTCCTGTTGTTTATTGTTAAGTTCGATGGAGCATATCTCAATAGTGGCACTGGCGACATCCGGGCTCAGTTGTGGCGAGGAGTCACATATACATTCATGCGACGCACCGCACTGCACCCCCCATTTGCAATACAAAAGTCCTATATTTAAGACTTTGCGAGCGTATAGCGAGCAAAAAATCGTTGTTTTTTTAAAGCTTTTTTGGTCAAAAAAAGGGCCAAATTTGGGGAAGAAAGTCCACTTTTCACAAAATTGCTCCCCGGGAAAAAAGTCCACTTTTTCAAAATCAGCACCCCCCAAAAAAAAAACCCTGGCTACAGACCTGCACATAAGTCATTATATAGCCTATGCCAAAGTTTGATATCCATTGCGATGATCACATTTTGCGCAATTGCGTCAGCTCAAGAAGAAAACACTTGAGAAAAATTCTATGGCCGAATTTCAAGGCATCAAGAGTAAACGTCATAAAATGATAACGACAATAACGCTGTTACAAGTGTGATTCTGAACACCTGACTGGCAATTCAAAGGATAATATATGATAAGATAACAAACGTAGGCATACATACATTACATGCTCATCAGCTTTATTTCAATGAAAACATAAATTTATGAAAAATGATATATAAACATGCAAACACACAATTAACACAGCAAATCAAACTTACTCAGTTTCCAGACCAAAACCAATACAATTGAATATCAAGACAAAGGCACGTATCAGTGCAGTGTTCAATTCATCAACCTTCATTAAACTTCCATGCATGAGATCACATATCCTATCCTGATGAGATAGACCGTCACGGAGACCCAAGTTCAAACCTTCTCAAAATATGTTATTTTCACCAAAATCATCGACTATGAATTGAAATAGTTGTCCTCATCATAACAAGAAATGAAACATTGCCAGCGGTATGCTTTTAAAAGATTTCACGAGATTTTGAAAAGATTTACCATGTCATCACAAACACATCTGTGCTCTTTGGTCAATGCAGTTGCAACAAGTGAAATACAGCTGCACACCACTAAATAGTAAATAAACATCGCATTGAAATACACGTTAAGATTTAAACAAATTCGTTTTGGTGGTGTGATTTGGTGTTGTGTGCCCATAAACGCGAGATCAAGTAAAATTCCGAGATTTTTTTGGCGAGTTCTAATTCGAATTATGTCGTTTGTTCCTGGATTCAGCTGTTCGATGTTTGTAAGCGTTACACAGTGTCTCAATCAGAACATTTGGGGGGGATCAGGGACATTGTGAATTGGGGGGTAAAAATAAACCAATCCACTTGCCGCAAAAATTGGAAATGTTTGTATAATTTTTTATTTTTATAATTTTTTATTTTTATAATTTTGGATTTTTATAATTTTGGATTTTTATAATTTTGGATTTTTATAATTTTGGATTTTTATAATTTTGGATTTTTGTAATTTTGGATTTTTATGATTTTGGATTTTTACTGGGGGATTTCCCTCATGATGCCCCTCGGCCTTTATACTTGAAGATATGCCCCTATAAGCCTGCACTCGACTAAATAAAAAGTGTGTAGGTCTTTGATCTATTAAAAGCACAGACTGCGCGTTACATTAAATCACAACTTAAAGTTAAAGTGGTTCATTCCAAATTGATATATTTATCATATCGTGGAATATGAGTATTTACGACTAATTTACTTCAATTTGGAGTTACTGAAGCGATAAATAAACTTCATTGTTGAATGATCCACAACATTTGCCGTATAGTTGGTTTGATTTTCATTGTCATAACCATAATGACTTCACCTCCCGGGGATTCTTTTTGTTGACAGATGAGCTAAAGTGTGCTATTTTTGTAAAATTTTCTACATGTACACGGCAAAAACAGTGTTTAGCATTTAAACACTTTTCTAAACACATTCATGCCTTCACGTTCTTGATATAGCGCGCTGCAGCGTTGCATGCTATTAGCTGCATGCTATTATCACAGTGCTATTATCTAAACTTTGCCTTTTCGGGGTAAAAAAACATCTGAACCGTATAGTGATCACCATAAACGGCGCTTGTACATGTATGTATAAAAACAGACGTTCAACAAAACAAAACTCAAGTTGGAAATTTGATTTTTACCAGATGATGTAGTTTGTTGGGGGTTTTCCAGATCATCGACAACATTCATTTGGTTTAACTTCATGACACGCCCGATACATGTATCAAAGGTAACATTGACTCAAATTGGTGTGAAAGATTATTACTGGGATAATAATGGTAATAATGCCAGCTATGGCGTGTAACCATACAATGTCAAAATGTACATCATCCGTAACAAAACAGCAAATGCATTATTATGGACCCCTTTGTTTTTGTTTGGTTTGTCACTATTATACGTGTAAAAACTATGGCGCGCCTTGCAAGACAAAATCACGTTAAGTTTTTCTCTCATACGTGACACCCCATGTTTGAAAAAATAATAATGTAACTCAACTCATGCACTGATGACAGTTTAAAATATGAAAGCGTATTATCTATACCGTAAGCATGGTAAGTGAAAAGTTCCACAAGATTTTGTCGCATTAGGTATGCCACTGTAAACACAATAAGAAGACACACACTAAGAAAACAATGCGCCTACCAGTGCCATACTGTCTCGCACTCGACTGAATCAAATCACATAACACCTTTCAGGGACTATTTTGCCTTTGAAAACATTACGTTTAACACATCTTAATGGATTTCCATATTGCTATTATGCGCTTCAAGTGGGGATTTTTACACCGTCAAAGCGTCTTATTTACGCACTTCGGCACACAATAATTACATTTTAAAAGTTAAAAGTTAGGCCTAGCTTATAGCAATAATACTTTGGTCTAACGCGTTGGGGTCGTGAGTAATTGCAGACGTGCAGATACCCCCGAACACATATTTGCCCACCCTCTATATATTCAACATGTTCAAGACATGCATATTGGATCTCCTACCCATGCCGCCACAACACCCACCACTCGCTGACCCAGCTACACACCCCCTCCACACACACACCCCCTCCACACCCCACTATACCCACCGTGACACCCCACCCCTGGAAACCTATACATTCAACATGTTCAAGACATGCATATTTACCATGATCTCTTACCCACCCACCACTCGCTGACCCCAGCTACGCACACACCCCTGTCACACACCCACCCCACCCACCCCTTGCGCAACATTCATAGCTATTCATCATGTTCAAAACAAATTATCAAGCCCTGTGTAGCCTGTCACGGGGGCCTGTCAGCCTCTTGTTTTATCGTTCATCGTTCATGGTTTACCAGGTAATCCCGGGCAGGTAATGTGAAAAAGCTTTTTATATGGTAACCATGGTAACATCACACGGTAACATCATCTTTGTCCATTTTGTTTCTGGTGAAAATCGAGTTTTCGACTAGGCTACTAACAATGCTTTGAACGATATTTCGATTATTCTGATTAATTAGAATGTTTATTTTATTGTATTCTTATTTTGCCCGGGAAACTCCATCAGTGCAAGCACTGTTTACTCGAAGCCGAGTCCCCGAGTCCTCGGGGTCCGAGTCCGAGTCCTTAGCTTCCGAGTCCAAGTCCGAATCCGAGTCCTTGAAAAAGGACTCGAGTCCGAACTCGAGTCCGAGTCCCGAGTCCCGAGTCCTCCAACACTGACAAATAGGCTACACTGTCCATACACTGTACAGTCTCATTGCAAGATCATGGGCTAAATACCGTAGTCCTTGTCATTTGAGGTACGTAAAAACCCCGGGGGTCACTCCCATTGTGGCCTGTACACCATCCGCGATAATGAAAACGCGTTAAAAGGGTAGTTTTTCGTGGGTAGACACGATACGCGCGTATCGTGTTTAGGGTGTCAAAAACATGAAAAATTAGAAAAAAGGGTAGCTTGCAATTGCTAATACGCGGAAATGAAATTTAGGGTATAAAATTTGATGCAAGGAATAAAATCCCTGTTTAGGGTGTGAAAACAGGCCTGTGTTACCCTGAGACGAATGGTGTTACCATCCTTGTTTAGGGTGCTTTTCAAACGTTGATTATCGCGGATGGTGTACAGGCCACAATGGGAGTGACACCCCCGGGGTAAAAACATACTCATTATGATCGATGCGAATTATAGAAACAGTTCAAACAATAAAATAACTACACCTTTATCTTGCCACTTCCTCATTTGCTCGCCCTGTTCCTTTTTAAAGGAATTTTTATTCAGGGGTACCCAGGGGCCAAAACAAAATACATTAAAATCCTTTTAAAACAAGTACATTAAAATTAAAAAATAAGACATACAGATAATAAACATAGAATTGCACATACAATGTACTTTATAAAAACACTATGTAAAAATACATTTAAATACTTGGGCCAACTAGGATTACATTAGATGCACATTGAATTGACTTCGTTATTTAAATACACAAATATTCTAGAACCCCTTAGGGACCGTTCACAAACACTTGTAAGGGGGGCCTGATGCAAAAAGGGGGGCCTGAAAAATGTTGACCCTCCTAAGGGGGGCCTGAAAAAATAACCACAAATTTTCTGGAAAAATTGAGTTTATATGCTTTTCTATGGGGTTGACCCATAATTTTCATGTCAAAAAGGGGGCCCTGAAATTTTCGAGGTCTGTAAAGGGGGGCCCCGAAAAATTTTCGCGGTAAAATTTTTTTGCATCAGGCCCCCCCCCCCTTACAAGTGTTTGTGAACGGTCCCTTATTTTAGTTAGGCTAAATCAAACGCTCGACTCTTCAATATTCTCCACATTTTTATTATAAAAAATCTAAATCACGGATTATAAATGACAACTAAAAAACCATTTAATGATGGTAATTTCATATTTTATTTTTCTGCACCATTGCACTGTGCTTCGTAAAAATAATTATAGTAACGTTATCGCATCGCACAGATTCATGCATTTTTAACTTGTATTAAAGTATATTTATGATGAAATAAAAATAAGTATAGCTATTAATATTATGATTATAATGGTTTCCGGTTGGATGTCCGATATCATCATCTGCATGCGACCATAGACACTTCTCTCTACTGTCTGTGATGCGACATGCAGAGTTTGATTTTCTGGTTTGATGTACCACTTTTCAAATGTTGTCAAATCTGATGATATGTTTAAGTCTGATATAAAGCTAATTCTGTCCGATCCCACTTTCTCCTTCAGCTTGTTCTGTACTTTTTTGCATGCATCATAATTATGTCAATGATATTATGGAGATGAAATTGCTCTGCATTCACGCACCAATTATTATTCGCGCAAATTATACACGCATGGCATAAGAAATGTTCAAAATGAAATAGAAAACATCTGTGGAGGGAGGGAAGGAGGATCAGAAAATATCAAGCGTTTGATGACCATGGTGACCGGGTTTAGGTTCAGAAGAGGTATTCGATAACGAACTGCAATGATACAAACGTCTTGTACAAATAATGAAAGATGGGTTACGGAAGACATCATAACCTTATCATAACAATATTTAATTGGGTATGAATATGGCATATAGTTGTGCTCGAGTGGGTGACCCATAAACAAAACAAAATCGACAAGAACCTGATGCAGTTTGAAAGACGTATGCAAAGACTTATAGAACAGGACCAACAGGCCTACCATTACCAAAATCTAAAAAAAAAGTACCATTAAAAAATATAAAGTAGAGCCTGCAAATATTATGGACTACATTCGATAAGGTCCGCGCCACTACTTGTCCTAAAGATTGGCTAGTTCGAAAGTTCGCTAAGTACCCAATGCAATACGGTATATCCTACCTTCTTTGTCGTCTACTCTTCGCTATTTTTCAAAACCAGATAGGTTTCAGTGTCGCATGCATACGTCCGACATGCATACTTTATTTCACATCATGTAATTCACAATGTAGCTCCAGCCAGACTTCAGATATCATCAAATACTTGTCCAAAGTTTTGTTATATCAGTAAACATCAAATCAAATGGCAAAATCTTGAGTTATGTACTCAATCATACTTATAAAATCGGTAAGTGACATCCTCAAATACGGTATCCGAGTAACTAAGTGTTATACAAAGCCAAACAACCACTTGAACATTCATGATCTTGAAAACCAATGAAACCATCTTCGTGGGATTATTGGTCTCATACATCATGTAACATTCAATGGTACAAATCTCCAGCAAATTTTTCTGACGGAGATCCGTCAAAATAATGTAGAACACAGACAAAAGTCGGACTGAACCGGCATAATCATCAGTGATCATTTTCGGCATGTTTTCTGACAATCCAAAATCAAAGACTTGGAACAAGTCTAAGCATTTAAAATCTTGGATATATGCCGAAATTTTGATATAATTTTCGCTTTTTTGTGTTACTTTAATTAAATGATTGGTTATAATAAAAATTAAACATGTCCTTTCCAAAAAATAGAATGCACCAACTGAAATTAATCTCAGTGCAAGTCTTTGGGCTTGAATGTTACAGCATACGAAAAACACCCTAAAAACGCATGTTTTAGGCACTTATTTCCAAAAATTGGCCAAATTAAATTTGGACTTTTATTGCCAGTTAGAACTTACTAAAGGATTAGGATTTAGCCATGTTTCATTTGGAAAAACAGAAAAATATTTTTTTAATCCCCAAATATTAAACGAGCCCCTCAAATTGAGGATTTTCGATTGTCAATTATTTGTTGCTCGAAGTTTTCGTATTTCTGCTTGTCCACGGATTGTAGCTCTTGTAACTGGTTTAGTGTATCCTATAATCTCTTGTAGCTGGTATAATCTGGATGGTCAACCACAAGATCATCAATATCACACAACTTCATATAGAATTTTAACATATCGGCAAAGGTGAATGGACAATCCAATTAAATTCGATTGAGATTACGATCTAAGCTTTCTATTTCTACAAAAACATGAGAAAAGGGAACTTATCGCAACATTTCAATTGACAAATGTTGTGCTCAATCAAGCATGTAAGATATATGGCGCTGCCATTTTAGTATTAGAACACCACGTTATTCTTAATCTTTGAAGATATTATAAAATATTATATTTTCTAAGATGCGATTCAGTTTATCATTATTGTACTCTTTCTATTGTTTACCTTTTAAACTCCTGTACAATCGAGATTATATGTTTTCCCATCGAGATAGGTATTGCAAAATACATTTTTATCACAAAAAAAAGACATTACACATTATTCCATGCGAAATATATTTCTAAACAAATGGTGATGTAATCTGGGAATCTATTCAGTGACTTTGTTATCAAATTAAACCTAAATTTACCAGACCATTTAAGAGTCTGAGCTTAAGAGCATAATTCCTCATAAATCATATATTAAATTACATAAACCCTTGCAAATCAGTTATATCTATTAATGTTTAAATGTTTCATATTGCCCCTATACAATCTTGTTTTTTTGGTTTACATGTCTCCCAGCCAGCCCTTTGCAGTGTGCCCATCAGTCCTCAGACGCACAGTCTGAGTCTCAGTAACGTGTCGTACTAAATAAAAATCCCCCTAAAAAGGGATAGCCCGTATCAAAGAGGTTTGTAACATTGGTGGCCGGCAGGTAGCTATGTGTCTTACTAATATGTTTTCGTTCTATTAATTAATAATTCTATTCAAAATTATAGAAAAGAAATCTCATTATAAGCTTGAATCCTGTATCATTAAGTCCCGTGTTATAGCCAAATAAAAGAAGCAGCCGCCACATTTTATAGGTTGCTTTTTAACGAATAAAATACGAAATACGACATTTTTTGGCCTTCAATAATCTTTATTATAATAATCCATTAAAATTTGTCTCCCAGATTGCTCAAACGGATTAAGTTAATTTTGTTGTGTTACACTATTGTGAATGATATTATCGGATCCTGTATCAATTTTGTTAGGTGAATGAGGCATGCCGATTATGTCGGTTAGACCACAGATGGTCAGACCATGTGAATTCTCTGCATATCAAGTTTGTATTGTACCGACCAGTGGCGTAGATTTCTTTTTGATATGGGGGGGGATTGGACAAATTTCTTGAAATATATTGAATGCAGTATGAACAATTTTGCATATTGAAGTAAACTGACGAAATAATGGTGTACTGTATAAGCGGAATAAATGTGCCCGAAGCGCGAAATAATTTGCAGACAAATGTCCCAGCACTGCATCGTCAATGTCAGTATTTTAAGGGGGTGAAGCCCAAATATAATATTGTATTATCCGAAACATAATAAGTCAATATCGTAACTTGATCAGATGTCATTCAAATACATCATCCGCTATTTCAATAGACTTTGTGGCTAAATGGCATAACATTTTGCACATTTCGACGATTTGAAAATTCAAAAACCTTTTCCACCCAAATGTCCCTATTCCAAACCATTGCTCATTTTGTCCAAACTAATCACATTTTCAAAGAAAAAAGTGGCACATTGTTTCTTTAACTCGTTTATTTTTGTTTGTTTGGAGCTTTTATTTACTTATTTGGGGAGATGCTGTGAATTGATTATTGTGTATTTGTTTTGTACGTTTTTTGTTTTGTTATGTTCACCTATTTTTTTTTTTTTTTTTTTTTGAGGTAAAAACTGCGATAAATCTGACACAAACACGGTCACCTATTCACCGCTCTAATCATACATCAACATGCCCGGTCAACATGTCAACAGAATAAATAGGTATATTTTTTCTAGGATTTGAATTTCACGTGCTTACAATGCAATACAATATATTGCAATTAAATAAGTAAATCTTTCAATTTCTATAGTTATAACTCGGACAGGATCGTGACTTGTTGTATGATTTGTGGCTCACAGGATTAATCGGGTTGACATCGATTATGATAATCAAAACCTAATTGGATTAATTATAAAATATAATATTTACTCTGATTGATTTCATTTTCAATTTGTTTTTAATCTGTTCTTTGCTTCTCTTTATCATGTCCAGGAAACACCACAATGGATTGAATCCATGAGGATTTTATAATTCTTATTTGGAATAAATGATTATCTTTTTGTTTACCTTTGTTGCTCATAAATTAAATACATAAACACAGTTTCAATATTGACGAATGGTTACTTTAATAAGAGAAATAAATTTGAAATCACGCACTATACTTGAATAAAAAACACAAAAAAACACATTTCCATTCCCTTAGTAATCGCTTTATCAAAGGTTTTCGCTGTTATTTGTAATCTTCTTTCTTTCTTTTATTCTTTTTTTCTTTCTTCCTTCCTTTCTCTTAATCTTCCTTTCTCTTTCTCCCTTTCTCTTTCTTGTTCTTCCCTTTCCCCCCAACTTCTTTCTTCCTCTCTTGCATGTTTAAAGTAACCTTTAGTTTTCTTTCTTTCTGTATAAATTAGCTGTCTTACACACAACTTCATGCCGTAGTACGACTCTTTTTGTGTATTATTACGTCATAAAGTTCTGAACTATCGTTGGCCATGAGTCATACATATAACAGAATTTCTCCTGGGTGAAATTAATTCATCCTAGAAGAAATTCCAGCCAAAATAAATAGCCAATCACAGCTCACGTTATTAAGAGAGTTAATCAAATTTCTCCTAAAAAATGGATAACCAAAGGTGGCCGTAACCGTGGTCATAACTACCAGAATTTTTGCGAGGATAAATTCAATTTCTCCTAGAAATTCAGTCAAAAGGAGAGCTGTCACTGGCTGGAGAAATATGAATGAATGAATGAATAGTTTATTTCTCC